>NC_081803.1:22880415-23025415 GCF_963082965.1 Carassius carassius
GTGTCAGTTTTTAATTCGGCTCCCATGTTAATAGGTTAGAGCTTGCAGACTGCCTGTGTGAGACGCGTGTCTCAGGCCCGGCTCGAGCCGCGCAGAAAACGTGTGCATGCTAGAAATAGAACCGACGCCTATTTTTCACGCGACACGCGCGCGTGTTGGAAGCGTTTCCAGGCAAAATATAATAGGAAAATATTTTATATGTAATTTTGTACACAAATACATAATAATTCAAGACATTTTGATGTTTGAAAGTCTATAGGTTGACATAAATTCAGATACAAATGTAATTTAAAAAATAAATAAATAATTATCGATTTTCAAATATTGCACCTGTCAAACATAGTCTATTTTGCCGTCAATACTGTTGACGGTGTCCTGTATCAGTAGGCTTTATATTTATGTTCAACATGAAGTATAGATATTGTTGTCATGAAGACAAGAGCCTGGTCTGTCAGCGGTCTCCCTTCACCTACAGTAGCAGCAGCCGCGCGCCGCGCTTCTGGTACGCAGCAGAGACGCCACGCAGCCAGTGTGTCACCGGCCTTAGTATTTTGACAATCACGTATTTTCGAACGGAGATATATGAATTATCAGACCCCTATCAAATCAATATTCCATCTAGCTAGTAGTAATATGTGTTTAAAAAAAACACGGTTGCCTTTCGTTAATAATTATAATTAGGCTACGTTTATACTATGATATCGAACAAGATGGTGAACTGCATTTGAAGCTACTTTATCCAGCTAGATATAGAACACATGTAGATTTACATTATACTCTACATGAGAGCTAGTCCGTCTGCGTTTTACACAAGACATCATCGCTTCACAAAATATACGGATAGATATAGTTAACTGAATGGATGCATACCTGTTTATCAGAATGCAAGCATCTCTCTGTAGTTTCAGCTTGTCACGAAGCTCTCTCTATCTTGGAAATGCAACTCCAATATTTACCCGTGTCTCGTTTCTTCTTCATCCCAAAACCTTCTCAGGTCATTTATTTCACCCGTACGTTTGCGCTTCACAGAACGTGCAGGCAAAGCATAATCCTGATCCATAACTAAGTTATTGATTGAGGTATAAATACGAATATAAACAATATAAATATAAAATATAATAGTCTCGATCAAGGCTAGCAACTACTTTTTCTTCTTTGTCTCGTCTTTGCTTCTGTTCACCTTTGTATTTGGCGGTTCCGCAGGAAGTTAGATAAACTAGAGGGGTCAAAGTTTATATGACGCCATAGACGGGCGACAAAACGGAAATAAAGAAACGTGCCGTGTCTTCTAATTAAACTATCATTTTCTCCGGATTTGAAAGTTTGTGGAAACTTTCGGGATAATGTAAGTACACAACAAAAAAATATATATAACATAGATATAGTGATTTCTGCTATTTTTAAAGCAGAAAAATTACATATTGCGCCTTTAACAAAGAAATTGGAATGTGCACAAGCGTTGTTTGTAATCAGATTAGAGTTACTTTATTATGGATTACATTAATTTTATGGGCTTACGTTAAACCCAGTTTGAGAAACCCTGGTTTAATGTAATGTTTAATGTATTGTTTTATGTTGAAATCAAAAATGGAATATATTTTCTTTCTCTTTGCTTTTTTATATCGGAATTGTACATTTAATGGTAAGTTTACATTTAGATAAAAGTCATGTGAAAGTAGTTAAAGACATTACCTAAAACGAGTAATCTAGATTATGTTACTAACTACAGTTTTTATCATGTAATCAGTAGCAGACTACAATTTGTATGCAATCTACCCAGCTTTGCTTGCAATAAGGGTTCCAAGTGTGTTTCTAGGCGTTTTCTACCAATCTGATGGGAAAAGAGTCCTATACCCTCAAGTGATCTTCTTATTCTTCAATGTGCGTTTGTGGGATTTTTCCACCGATTTTATCATCCAGTAGATGAAAACCATAAGTCAGATGTTTACTCAAACCCTTAAGCCTGATTAGCAGTAAAACTAACATTCGCCTCAGTGAGACCCGCTTATTATTTATTGAACATTAGTGTATTTTGTCATCCACACTGTGATTTTACCAGTGATTTACTTCTCCACTTTGAGCCTGGGCCTAACTACACTCTTTAACTATGGTAAAATCACAGTAACAGATTGTCTCTCGGGGCTTATTGCTTTCAGTCTATGAATATGTATTGGCTCTCTTCAACAAAAATGAAAACACATGGTGCTGCACTTTGGGGCATGGGGCATTAACATTTGGTCTCTATAGGGCAGAGAGACGCAGAACACCACAACCACTCAGGAAAAGCATTCAGAGAGCTTCCCATTGGACAGTATCTGAGCAAACCAGAGCAGGTTTATCAGTTCACAATTAGCTGTGGACCAGAACCACGACCCGGTGTGACTGCCAGCCCTGCAGAGCATGATCACTATCTCAGTCACACATCCATCCAAACACACACACTTAAACGTTTCTTCAACGTTGTCCTCGTGCCAAACCACTGATGGTCATGTAACTCTCCCAACATCTCCGACTCCTGCCAGCGATCCAGACCTTGACCCAAAAACTGCCTCCTAGCATGAAAGAAACTGTGTCTCGAAAAAGTGCATCTGCTGTTGTCTCTCACATCAAAATCCAGCCACATATTTGTTTAGAGCTGTTTAAACGCTGCTTGATCTGTGCAGATTTCTCTCCTGATTCAGACCAGAACACTTTTTCACTGGAGGAAGTGTTATTATGGATTATAGACTCTATGTATTTGAGTTAAAATCATCTTAATGCTGGATGTGTTTCATCTTTTGTCTTCTCCAGATGTTCACTGATGGACTGGAGTGCTGTGGATTATTGTGATGTTTTTATCAGACTCTCATTCTGACGGCACCCATTCACTGCAGAGCATCCATTGATGAGACACTGTTGCAATGCTACATTTCTACAAATCTGATGAAGAAACAAACTCATCCTGATCTTAGATGGCCTGAGGGTGAGCACATTTTCAGCAATTTTTAATTTTTGGGTGAACAACTCCAGGTTTTCGACCCATAGGTTTTGTCCCAGTGGTCCGAGAGGCCGTGTTAGGCTCCGCCCCATCTGCATGCCATCACGCTGGAGAAACCTTCCCGCCAGGCTGCCACGCTTTGATGCTGGTGCTCGGGGATGTAATTTGAGTCACAGTTATCACAATCACATCTAGAAAACACAACCACACCTTCCTCTCGGAGAAACAGGCAGGAAGAAAAAACTGGAATGAAAGGCTCTGACCATGAATCATGTACACCCATCACATGCTGAGCATCTTTTAATTGCATGTTTTTTTAGCTTTAGAAGTCACACTACACAGCCACCGGCTGACCTTCGTCACCGCTGCAAGCTAGAACAACATCCTGACAGCAATTAGCGTTTCATCTCCTCTGATGCAATGTTTCATGAAATCACTCGCAGTACAAGTCACTTCGTTTTTACCCATGAATCTGCAATCCTTTAGAGTGATTTTAATCAGAAACCTCCCAAATTGCTTCCATGTGAAGTGAAATCAAAATTTAATTTCATACGTTTCCACGGAGGATATAAGAATAAGCAAAAAAGATAATTTTATGCCATAGTTCTATAATAACCAAAAAAGCTTTTCTGAATATCAATCCACATGTGAATTTGGATTATGATGCTTATTTTATTGTTTGCATAAATCTAATTAAAACAAATCTGGAGGGGAACAAAAAAGGGTTTTAGCTTCACTGAGCAACTAGACGCCAAGATGTTTTTTTATTTTTTATTCGTCCAGTTTAACGGCATTAAATCAACTAGAAACCAGGCAAGTTTCAGGTTTTCTTTTTCCTGCAGAAATATGATGCCTATTTTGTGCACAAATTAAACCAAAACTCTTCTTTGAAAAGTAATATCCCGTGGCATCATCATGCCTCTCGATTTATAAAAGTACCGTTAGATACCCTACAGTTGTAAATATTGAGAGCGTGATGCCATGAGGAACTATAAAATATGAGCACATCTAATCGGCACTGACATACTGCCGCATGATGTGTTCAGAATACTGCAGCCGGAATGAAAGTTTGACTTATGAACACAGAAAGAGATAGATGGAGGCAGCGAGCGGCAGAGAAGGTCAGCGAGTGAATATTCCTGCAAAAACTCTTCAATTGGATTTCTCCTGCTGGAATGCTTCATGAAAATGAAACGGCTCTCTCGTAAGCTCTGATATGAAAGCAGAGCAGCGCAGTGACCCGACAGATCACAGTATAGAGCTGCATACGGCCTGCATCTCCTGCAGGTTCAGCTGCGCGAGGCTGGAATAGCAAAGACTTCCAAGATGCACCGCACCGATACGATTGGAGAAGAGTTATTTTAGGGCTATAGATTTCATTTTGTAGTTTTAGTACTTTATTGTATGTTTTTGTGATTTTATTAGTTTTGGGGGTTATAAAATGTCTATAAAGTTTTTATATATTTTTTTATTTCCGTTTTAATTTTGTTTTTTTTGTAGTTCAATTTAAGTTTAAGTTCTCTTATATTTTTTGTAATTTTGTTGTGTTTGTTATTTTATTTTATTTTTTATTTTATTTTTATAGTTTTTCAATTTTTATTTCAATTTTAGTTTTAGTTCATTTGTGTTTGTAATTTTATTACTTTGTATTTTTTAAGTCTTTATATATAGTCTATATAGTTTTTCATTTTTATTTCCATTTTAATTTCGTTATTATAGTAGTTCAATTTAAGTTTTCTTGTATTTTTTGTAATTTTGTTGTGTTTGTAATTTCTTTACTAATTTTATTTTTATAGTGGGTCTATATAGTTTGTAATTCTTATTTCATTTTTAGTTTGTTATTTTAGTTCTTCAACTTAAACTAAATAATTTTGCCTTGGCAACTAACTAAAATATAATACGTTTTCTTATATTTTTAATCATTTTGTTGTGTGTGTTTTTTTATTATTACTACTCTGGGTTTTTAATATGTCTATATAGTTTTTTTAAATAATTTTTTTATTTCATTTTTAAATTTAAATAAACGTTTCTCTTTTCTTTTCCTTTATTTTATAGTTCTGTTTCTAATTGCATTACTTTTTAAGTTGTTTTAGTACTACAACTTAAATGTAATTTTGCTCTGGAAACTAGCTGAAAGAAACTATTTTTATATTCTATTTTATTTTAGCTAATGTTTATTTTATTTTAAGTAATGTGCATGTTTTCTAATGGTGTTAGCTCCATCTAACAATAGCAGCCCTGGTTTAGAGTTGCTGAAACTCAAGAGGTCTTCATCCGCTCATCTAAAATATCAAAAGTCTCATCTGAACAGTAAGAGACACCAAAGATCTGTTTGAGGAACTCAATAACTCAAACAAGAGGCTTCTTAAAATAAAGAGGTTGAGTCCTTTGTAGCTTCACCACATGAGAAGAAGGACTCTTTGAAAAGAGGTGCTGGATGCTGGATGTGGACAGAAATGATAACCAGTTAAAACAAGTGCGATAACATTCATGTATGAAAACAAACACAGAGTCCAGAGCAACCTCTTCTCCTCCCATTCATATGGTGGATCGGGGAATCCAAGCTCTCTTTATAGTGTGTCGAGGCCCAAACATCTTCAAAGCCAGACAGAAAAAGCCAAAACCAACACAAGTCCCTGCATGTGCCACCCATGTGCTGCGAGCAGGCCATGTGTATCCAAACAATCCACTCTGACAAGAGCTTGCTGGGAATAAATGATGTAGGAAGTGTCCTCGGAGCCTTTCGGTTCGGGTTCAGCAGCAAAGCATCTCCATCACCCACAGGCTGATTGTTTTTTTCAATTAACAGAGCTTTCCTAGAGCAGCGCATGCCATGTTTAATGCAGATCAGCGCTGGATGCGTGTGAAATCCGCTGGCTCTGGTTAATGCGTGTTTTGACATGATTTTCCTGAAGCGTTTCTGAAAGAAACTGGAGGAAAATATTCGAAAAACTTGGAAAATACTGCAATAAAACTTTTGCATTCAACAATGTTTGTGTGTGCGTGTGTGTGTGTGTGCGTGTGTGTGTGTGTGTGTGTGTGCATGTGTGTATATATATATATATATATATATATATATATATATATATATATATATATATATATATATATATACACACACACACACACACAGTCATAATTTTTCTGTTGGCCTTTAATGTTTATATAGTTTCTATTAATGTTATCTCATTTTAGTTTTAGTTTTATATATATATATATATATATATATTACAGATTTTGTTGTGTGTTTGTGGTATTTTTATTTTCTGTGGTTTTTAATGTCAAAAAAAATTTTTTTTTATTTAATTTTAAGTTAAACAAAAAAGTGTAAGTTTAAGTTATCTTTAGTAATTATATTTTGTTTCTGCAATTTTAGTATTTTATTAGTAAATAAAACTAAATAAAACATTTACATTTATGAGGGTTTTAAAAATATATTTATTTTTTATTTTTTATTGTTTGTAATTTTATTCCCTTTTGGGTAATTTTATTATGTCTGTATAGTTTTATAATTTCTTTTGTTTTTTCAAATTAAACTCAAATTTTGCCTTGGCAGCTAGACAAAATAAAATATGTTTAATTTTTTTTATATTTCTAGTGTATAGTTTTTATTCATTTTTATTTCAGGTTTAGTTTTAGTTTTTTTGTACTTCAGGTTACACTAAACAATATTTTGCTTTGGTTTATTTGAGTACTTGTTGTACTCCATCGATGTCTGGTTTGTTCGGAGGACAACATTTGTCTGAGATACAACTATTTGAAAATCTGGAATCTGAGAGATGAAAACAAATCTAAATATTGAGAAAATCATCTTTAAAGTTGTTCAGATGAATTCTTAGCAATGCATCTTACTAATCAAAAATTAAGTTTTAATATATATATAGTATGAAATTTAAAAAATATCTTCATGGAACATGATCTTTACTTAATATCCTAATGATTTTTGGCATAAAAGAAACATTGATCATTTTGACCCATACCATGTATTGTTGTCTACTGCTACAAATATATCCCAGAGACTTAAGACTGCTTTCTTGTCAATGTCAATGGCGATTCATTTGCCAAGGTGTCTGTAGAGGTTTGGCAAATATTCTCCAGATGTGTGATAGCAGCGGCTGACACGTGGTGAAAGATAAGCTCGATTCTATCGGTGCGCGTCCAGATTTATGGCTCGCTGTATCACCCTCAGCGCTGCTTCTCTTCCATCAGGAGAGAGTCAAGCGTGAACACAGATGAACACCGGCGTAAATCCACTCGCTCTCATCCTCCGCTTTTATTCCTGCTCTTCTCGCCTGCTGCACAGAGAGCAGGAGTCATGCGTGATTTAAGGTGTGCTAACTTCAAACGATGAACCTGTCTTGAAGTGAGAGAGATCTCAGGACGTCAGGCACATCTGTGACCGAACAGAAATAATAATGCCTTCATGAGCACCGGACTGCTTTTATCTGAAGTTTAGACTCGGGAGGGTCCATCACTAATGGATGGATCCAGAGGTGAAACGTTTTCATTACCAGCGAGAGAAGTTAAACTGCATGAATTATTCAAGCAAAGCTGATGCTCAGGAGGGAGGGACGAATAATTAGCATTTCAGTTTATTCTTCTCTTATCTAAACAACAATAAAAGCACGCTTGAATCGACTCGTGGGAATACTCAAGAAAAGAGAGTAGGTAAGATTATCAAACAACTTCAATAAGAAACGAATGAGCAGCAGATAAGTGACTGTCCTCATTGTTTAACTCACTCGTTCCCTAAGCCTGGATGAAAAGTGTTTGTATTATATAATAACCGCTTAAAGCAGGCAAATATACAATACATAGTCTCACAGAACATCCTGACTCAATAATAATAATAGTAAAAATAAATAGAAAAATTATATTTAAAGATAATATGGTAGTTAACTACAGTAACACACTGATAATAATAATAATAATAATTAATTAATTAATTAATTAATTAACTAATGCCTAATAATAATAGAAAAAGAATATTTAAAAATAATAAAGTAGTAAACTACAGTAACATGCTAATAATAATAATAATAACTAGAAAACTATTTAAATATACTATTGTAGTAAACTACAGTAACACACTAATAATAATAATAAATTAATGCTTAATAAAAGAAAAATTTTTTTTTAAATAATAAAGTAGTAAACTACAGTAACACACACGGAAAAAAAAATAATATTAATAAATACCAAAAATATATTGTGACGAGTGGGGCGGGGCCGAGGGACATGGGAGCGAGGCCGGTGGAGTGATTGGAGATGAGCTACACCTGTTCGACCCACCGGTCTCGAGGCCCACGGAGGAGATGGAAGGATATAAAACTGGAGCGACGACAGTGAAGGACGAGAGAGGACCAGGCCTGGGCTTTTAGTTCGTGTTTTGGTTTCATTTTGCGCGCACCAGTCGTCCGTAAGGGGCTGGTGCGCTGTTTTGTGTTTATTTTGCTTGATTAAAATGTTGTTTGATTGTCCGCCGGTTCCCGCCTCCTTCTTCCCGCCTCCTTCTTCCCGATGATTAGCAAGGTTTAATTCATTACAGTGGTGCCGAAGCCCGGGAGAAGGAGGGACACGCTGCTGAAGATCCCTCGCCGCTGTGGTGAATCCGCGGTGCCAACGAGCAGGCGAGGAGTGTGCCGCCATGGACGCTCGAGGCGGTGGGCTGGAGCGAGTTGCCGGGGACGGGCGAGCTCGCTACCGGCCGCCCACGATGTGGAGAGACGGCTGCCGTCCGTGAGGGAGCGGAGGAGTCGGCGCCGTTCGCCAGAGAGCCGGAGCCTGCTGCCATCCGCCGGAACGGGGAGGAGCAGGGAACGGGGGACTCCTGCCGGCTGCCCAAAACCGGAGGAGCCGTCGCCGTCCACCGGGCGGCGGAGGAGTGTCGTGCCGTCCGCCGAGGGCCGTCCAGTGCCACCGCCAGGCACCGCGGAGGAGATCGCCCAGCTGGTGGAGGGCCGAGCAGCGGTGCGTCTGGGAACCGGAATTTCTTTTTTTTTTCTTCCTCTCTCCCCTCTCTCGTCTCTGTCGCTCCTCCTTCCATCTCCTTTTCTCTCGCCTCGCCTGTCCTACCCCCAGGTTCCCGTAGGTCCCCGTGAGCGGTCCCCCCCGGAGGGAGGGGGGGGGGGAGTAGAGCGCAGTCTCGGGAGTACCCCCCGGCCTGCGAGGGGCGATGGGGGTTTGTGACGAGTGGGGCGGGGCCGAGGGACATGGGAGCGAGGCCGGTGGAGTGATTGGAGATGAGCTACACCTGTTCGACCCACCGGTCTCGAGGCCCATGGAGGAGATGGAAGGATATAAAACTGGAGCGACGACAGTGAAGGACGAGAGAGGACCAGGCCTGGGCTTTTAGTTGTGTTTTGGTTTCATTTTGCGCGCACCAGTCGTCCGTAAGGGGCTGGTGCGCTGTTTTGTGTTTATTTTGCTTGATTAAAATGTTGTTTGATTGTCCGCCGGTTCCCGCCTCCTTCTTCCGGATGAATATGAAGGTTTAATCATTACATATATTTAAAAATTAAATAATAGTTATTAATAATTTAATGAGTCTGTGTGTGTGTGTGTGTGTGTGTGTGTGTGTGTGTGTGTGTGTGTTTGTACTGTATGATAGCCGCTAACTGTACTGCTTAACTTCACAGACAGAAAGTGTTGACTGAAACACACAATCATTTCATTCTTTCTAGGTCAGAACATGAAGAATCGCAGGAAAACTCAGTTGCCATGACATTCACTTCAGCCAAATCAAAGGAGGATGAACTGCTTCAGCTGCACACAATCACACAAAAACATGGCTTCTCCTCCACTCAACATCTGACAACTAGATTCAGATCCTTATATATTCCTCACTCTGTGAGTCCAAATCATACGCTATATAAACCTATCACAAACATCTCATTATGAGGCTATTTCAATTAATAATCAACCCAATGTGCATGTGTAGATGGAGGCCTGCTGCTTCAGAACAGTCAAGAGAAATACCCAGATCTATGTGTTCACTCTCAAATCACTTCTTTTTAATCAATTATTCTTTTTCATTACATCCACTGTAGTCAATGTAGGAAGCCAAGTACAGTGACATTTATATTATTTACTAAGAAAATAATTAATAAGTGATTTAATAAACTATCATACTACTACTGCTGCTAATAATAAATACTGCAATAATATGCAACGATTATTAATAATAACTAGTATGAATATTATCAGGTATGTTTTCCAAACTGTTTATCACTAAATGAGCTAGAATAATATTTAATTTTATATTTTATTATATTATGTAAGGAACAGCAATATTTACCGATATCAATTTCTAACTAAAAATAAAAATTCCAATATATGAAAAACGCCACACACAAACAGAAGTGATTCGAACAGACTCGTGTTATTAATTGAAGATTTTTATTGATTCAAGGGCAGTTTGAACTGATTTACTAAAATGAACTGAATTAAGCAACTCTATTATTGTCATGAAAGACCAGTCATGAAAGAAATTGTCTAATTTAGTGGTCAACCGATATTGTTTTTTTTTTTTTTTGACAACTGATGCCGATATCTTGGAGAGCAGGGTGGCCGATATAAAGCGATATAATTTTAAGAAATTTGAAAATGGATTAAAAAAAAATAAATGTGTAAAATAAACATGCCTATACTTTAAACGACAAAGTATTTTTCACAAATAAACTAATATTTAATAAAAATATAATTAACAAGGAAGTAAACACTGTAACCAACAGGGCACCTGTAACCAACAGGCACACTTTGTGTGTATTGGGAATCAAAAAAATTTTTTCAAATAAAGCCAAGGTAACATTTTACATACAGCACACAGTAAAAATGACATGCAAAAGCATGAAGTGTAGCTTATTTGAAATCACGAATTTAAAGATGTGTTGATCGCGCATCTCAATGAAGCTGAACTCTCCTCTGTCCGTATTCAGTTCGCCGAAATATCGGCCGATATATCGGTTAACTACTAGTCTAATTACAGTTTATATGAAACTTAAGAGCCAAATAAAAGTCCCTGACTGAACTCATCCCACAGATTTTGTGAATATAAATGCATAATGTAGCCATGTGAATATAAGATATATATATATATATATATATATATATATATATATATATATATGCAAGTGTTTCACAGCTAACTGTCATTCCTCCAGTATCTGAAATCTCCATTCAGAGCGCAGACGGCACAAGGCCACATTCCTCTCTTATCACCATGGGAAATGATGCATACAGCACACAGAGAAAAATGAATTCCCAGGGCGTCATGGAAACCGAACCACCAGCCAATGGCGAGTGCAGATCCAAAACTACAGAAATATGGCGATGCTGCTCCATAAACTGTGTTGAGTAGAACTACAAGGCCAAAAACTAACAAAGGCCGACATTCTTTGCTTTTCAAAGAATGTTTTCTGTGGTTTCGATCGTAGTGCCAATGTAAAACGCACAGAGAGAGGAGGGGGGGGGGGGGGGGTTTAGGTAGCACAGAGAAAGTCTCTTGTCCATTTGTCTCTATTTTTCTCCGGATGAAAAGCCATTTTGTTGGTTGATTGGAGAATGATGCTGCTACTTAGAGAGCAGCTCCATCAACGAGGAGGAGACGGCGAGGGCTCCCCCCCCCCAGGGTGCAGTTGGGCTGATGGGTGAGCTGTCAAATGCCCCATTGTCCAAATTACCCAGCAGGCACGGTGTCACCGCTAGGGACTAATTTACAGCGGCACGGCACCATCGCTCTCTCCTCTCTCTCGGTACTCCGCCTGCTGTACCGGACTGACGGAGAGCGAAGCTTCAAACACGGCTCACGGTAGTTAGTGCTCTTCACTGTCAATAAACCTGTGATTCACAGCCTTCCTGAAACACAATATTCAAAGCCCCCTAGGACATGTAGGACAACATATTTTCAATATGCTATTATTATAACAAAAATAAAAAAATGTTAAGTTACAGAAACTGTAAGTTCTGATCGATTTAATTATCTGCGATTCATTGTGTTATTCCAGAAGATTGAAGAACTGCATGTTCTTCAATAAAAAAACAGTAGTAATCCAAGTAGGGAAAAATAAATATGATTCATTTTATATATTAAAAATAATTAAATATTCATAAAATGTTAAATATTAAGTAACAAAGGTTTAACAAATATTTTACATGTATTGTTTATTTATTCAATTATAAATACTACAAATAACTTAATTAAATAAAATGTATATTTAATGTGCTTTAGATACTTTAGCATATATATATATATATATATATATCTGTGTGTGTGTGTGTGTGTGTGTGTGTGCGTGTGTGCGTGCGCATGTGTGTATTAAATAGTTTTAAAGCATCTCTGATATTTCTCCTAAAATTCCTTAGACATAAATTGAATAAAAATGAATCAATCTTTCACAGAGTAATTTGCTTTTTGTTTTTCGTATTGAGCTTAAATCCTCTCAAATCTGAGACATGTGAGATCACTGCGCTCTTTTCCTGAGGAGAAGCAGCATCTTCATTCATTAGGGATGAGGAGAAACAGCTGAGACATTCACTTGATTTCTGATTTCTGAAGTGACAGTGTTTTCGGGAGCGCTCAGGGGTCAAGGCCGGCGTGGAGGTCACGGCTCGTCTGATCCGGGGTTTAATGATGGTGCCAATCAGAGCTGGCTTCTCACTGTACTTCCTGTCACACGTGTCACAGCGGGCAGAGGAGACGAATGCAGTCACACGCTGACCTCCACCATCCAGCAGCTCGTTACCGCTGATCTGGATGAGCGGGACGCAGTCGGACACAGCAACTCACAGATGGGATCAAACACACAATTAGTGAGGACTCACACTAAACAACCGTGAGCACAAAGGACTGGCGAGAGAATATGAGCTTATCCTGACCGTTATCACACATTAGAAGACTTCATGTGCGAGTTCAACACTGATCTATCCTCTGCCATTTGATTCCTTTATGCTGCTTATAATGAGGGTCAGAATATCAACAGAACCCAGAGTTTATTTATATTTAGAATTTTTTTGTTTCCTTTTTTTTTTTTTTTGTTACATGCTTTTGTAATTTTAGTATTCATAATATTATTTTTAATAAGGTATTACTTTTCTGTTTTAAAATTTTTTATTTTAGTTTTCGTAATTTTTTAACATTTTTTATAGGGTTTATAAATATTTAATTTTAATATGTTCAGTTCTCATTTTCAATTTTAAGTTTTAGCATAGTTTGGGTTCAATAAAAATATATTTTTATTAGTTTTATTTTTAAAAAAATTACTTTCTATTTAGCTTTATTTTTAGTAATTTTAGCACTTAAACTTATTTTATTTTGTTTTAAGTTTTTCATCTAACATTTGATCTCCTCTTTATTTTATAACATATTTTTATTTGTATTTTATAGATTTTATTTTAGCTTTACATTAGGACACAATAACAACAGTGAAGTAAACCTGTGTAACCTGTGAATGGGGAATAAACATGCAGCTCTTGCTCTTTTACTCGACTCGTTCTTTCTAAATTAAACAGCCGCTGTGATACTGCTCCCTAATTAAGTTTTGAGCATTGCTCATTTCTCCAGGACTCAGCAAGTTTCTGCTTGTTTCTGCTTCAGAGGAAGTTCAGCATCACCCTGCAGATAAGCATTCACATTTCCAAATGAACTAACAGTCTAATTAAACTATTTATATTCAGTTCTGGTAGTCGGTTGTGTCCTCACGGCCGTTTGTCCCCCATCCGATTTAATATTCCTCAGCACAGTGCTGAGGGTAAGAGTTTAAACCCCATCTACATATCAAGAGCAGAGATATATCAGAGAACATTAATGACGACCCATTCACACACTACATCAATACTCAGATGAAAGTCAGCCCAACATGACTGCTTATCTCCTCTCACACAAAGGATCGTGGGTAAAAAGGCCACGTTCACACACATCTTTCCCAAAATATCTTATGATGACTGCTTACCCCAACAACACACTCAGAATGGTTTGCTAATGTATTCTGGCTTCAAAACGCAGCTCTTGTTCCTGTATATCAACACTAAACCAATGTCATACAGCTGCATTCACCAACACAAATGAAAGAAAAGATGGTAAACTCAGGAGAAATTACAACCTTGCCAAGTCGGTACTAAAAAAATGTAAATGTGACGGTACCAGGTTTCTTTAAGTACCGGTGGTACCGAGGTCCCGTTCAAACCCGGTTCAGAGCTATGATTTCCGCGAAGCAGAAAACAAGGCCAGAATCTCAAAATCCAGTCATGAAAATGAAACTTTCATTTTAATATGGACAGTCATGGAATTTGTCAAAGTTAGCATAAATTAATCAAATCAAATCTCTATATGGACCAGTATCTGTAAATGTTAAGCCGCAAATGTGAAATATGAATCCGTGTTCTGCGCGTCTCTGTGTGAATGAATGAATGGCAGAGACGTGCGGGTTTGTTTACTACATAGACTGAATGCTTGCATTAATTTCAGCATCTGAGCTTCAGAGTTCTCTCTCCATCAAGCGATCTTTTCAGTTTCTCACACATGCAAAAGAGAGAGAGAGCGAGAGTCTTGCCACGCTGAATCGACACGCTATATGTAAACTATTCTTTATTGTCTTTTCCTGTAATGGAGTTCATTTAGAATTATTCATATTCATTTTTGAACAAACAGAAGACATACCGGTTTCTCCGGTAGTGGGCGGAGCTAATGCACAAATGGCAATTTCATTGGCTGGCGCTGATCTAGTACCATCTCTGTTTTGATTTCAGCAAATCAGTTTGACCGAATGCAGACAACGTGATTAATATTCATGAACCCAGCAGCTCATCAATTCATAGTGCATTGGATATACATTAGTATGATAGTAGAATTAGTAGTAGTATTATCTTTGAATAATAATTAATATGATCTATTACTATTTTTTGTGACCAAAAATATCTTAAGCATCACCACCAGTCTTAAGTTCAGTTAAAATGACAAATATGCATTCAGTAGGCCTAAAAGTTAATTTTTACATAAAGGCATTGTGCTAGAAAAAAAAGGGTGGTGTTGGTGCAGTGGATAAGACACATGCCTTTGACATGAGAGACCGGGGTTCGAATCCACTGTGTAACACCAATGTGTCCCTGAGCAAGACACTTAACCCCTAGTTGCTCCAGAGGTGTGCGACCTCTGACATATGTAGCAATTGTAAGTCGCTTTGGATAAAAGCGTCAGCTAAATGAATAAATGTAAATGTAAAATGTAAATATTACTATTATTTAGTAAAATGTATGTGATACTGCTACTACTGTTGAAAAAAATTATAATACTTTATTTTTTTTAAAGAAATAAATCACAATATTTCTTCCATGTTTTAATTTTAATAGAAAATCCCCTTTATTTTCCAGAAATAAAATGTGTTTAAATTTCATAAATTAAAAGACAAATAAAATTTGGGTGAAACTTGTTTACTGTTTTTCATAATTATATAACTTGTAGAAAAACCTTAAACACAATTGTATATAAGTATAAAGAATGGCATTGGTTTTATTTTTAGTGCTAAAAAGTTTTTTTTTTTTAATTAGCATATTTTTGTGTTTTGCTTTGGTACCGAAATTGGTACCGAGAACCGTGGATTTTCACTGGTATCGGTACCGAATACTGAAATTTTGGTACCGTGACAACACTATACATAACATTGAAAAACACACACACACACACACAATAGTAACTCAAAATCAACTAGAAACACTGAAAATATATCCATTAACACGGATGATCAAAGTTGCATTGATGTAGGTAGAAACTAATCAATAATATCAAATTCAGCAAATACTGTCCAAAAGCTTGGGATCGGCAAGATTTCTTATGTTTTTGAAACAGTCTCTTCTGCTCATACAGGCTGAATTTATTTGATCAAAAATACAGTACAATAAAATACAGTTTTATCTTATTGACCTGAAGCTTTTGGATTTTTGATTTGATTTTACACCTTAACTCCACTGCATGAAAGTTTTTTTAATGTTTGGTACCTTAGCAACTTTAAGTTTCCCCAGAATACCACAAACACACACACACACACACAGATCTCCAGAGCTGAAGGACATTAAGGACTGTACGTGTCAGTGAACGTGAGACGGCCGCTGTCTCCAGAGCCAGAACATTTTGACTGTCTGTCACACAGCGGCGTCTTTCTCTCCATTTCTCCTCACACTCATCCGCCGGCACTCTCTCTCTCTCTCTCTCTCTCTCTCTCTCTCTCACTCCATCCTGAGGAACGCAAGCGTGAATAATCCTCCTCTCATCCACATACCTGTTCAAGCACACACCACTTCCAGACACCTAAAAAAGACTCCGCTTTCACGGCTCCCCAGAGAGTTTGCTCTTTTATAGCTCTGAGAGTTAATGGAGTTCTCTCTCTTGTGTTATTTAAAGTACCGACAAATTACATTGAAAGGACTCACAGAGGAGTCAACTGATCAAGTAAAATATTAAAATAATATAGCTTTTAAAATATTTCAGATATATCAAAGCTGTAAATAAAACGAGTTCTTTGCAACAATTAGCAATTTCTGGGAGAAAACGGTTTTTAAAAAAATATTATTTTATTTTAAGCTTTCATTTTTATATTTTCAGTTTTCAATTTAATTAAAATATAAAATAAAATAAAAATTCTGAGTGAAAACTGTTCTACACCAGATTTTTGGGATTTTTTCAAGTGTTTTATATTTTCAGTTTTCATTTGAATTTTTTTATATTAAATTAAATATTAACTTAAATTACATTATTAATGTCTGGCATTTCTATTCTTTTTTTGTTTTGTTTTTTTATTTCTATTTTTTATTTTATTTTCATTAAATTTAGTGCTTCAGTTTAAATGTATTTCTTTTCAGACAGTTGCCAATGTAACATTTCAGTGTTACATTTTTTTGTCTTATTCTTAAGATCAAGTTTTTCATCTAATATGTATATTTTATTTCAGCTTTATTTCAATAAATGAAAATATGAAAACAGTTTTAAATAGCTTAAGTTTTACTAAACAACAACAACACTAAACATCCGAGTTGACATTGAGAAATTGAGATCTGATATGTTGGAATAAAATCTGAGCACAATCTGAGACCAGGAACTTTAGAAGAGTCTCACTGCGAGTCTTTTTCTCAGGAGAACCAGGAAACTTCAGTCGAAGTCACTGATATATTAAAGATACATGAAATCTATTTATATGGCACTGAAATGAATACTTGCAGACCCTTTATTAACACACACAGAGAGTCTGGACATGTTCATGACACAGCGTAGGTGTTTCAGAGCTGGAAGCAGATGAGAGGAGAGTCTGCCGTGAGCTTTAATGAGACGGGCCACACGTAATGTGAAGTCACAAATCTTGGCCTGCAGCGGTGGAGGAGATCACTAACATGAGCGGCGTCTTCAGCCACTAATGAGCTCATGCTTTATGAAGCCCTCGCACCTCATGAGAGCAGCCCAAACTCATTTAGTCATTATCAGGTGGACCACAATCCTCTTAACGCAACGCCTCGACTTCCCTAACCTGATGGGGAAACAGGGGAGGAATTCACTTAAAGGAACAGTTCACCACAGAAATGAAGAACGCCTCATCATTCACTCTCATGAAGTCCCAGAGAAGCACCATGTAATGCCTGTATGTGATCTGTCAAGTCTCCAGGAGACATATGATGTTTGTGAAAAATTAGCAATTTAAGATAAAACACTGCAGATGAACAGGATTTAAAAACAAGGTCTTGGATTTAATTTTAATGGTTTCAAATTTCACATATAGTTACAAACATTGAATTTAAGGTGAAATTTTGAAGCAGGAACACTTCTTGTAAAACATGCTTCAATACTCATATCAATATCATCACACTTCCCCAGTTGATTAATTACAGTCCTTTAAACAACTGAGTTGTATTTCAAGTCTCAAGAGGCATTAGACCGATCTAATTAAATATGCAGTGAATGCTAAAATTTACAGAAAATAAATATAAATATAAGATCGAGCCACATCTAAAAGGATTTTTCCAGGAGGGATTTTGGATTTCCCTTTTTATCATTCAATATAAGCAAGTAAAAAAAAAAATGCATGGTCAACTATCTGAAATAAAGTTAAAATTTGGATGTTCCAGTCAACATTTGTTTCAAGTAACAATGGATTTAGTTTTAGTTTTCTATAATAACCCTGGGATGAACAAGTCGAACGTCATCTGGAAACTGAACAAAGGCATAAAGGACAGCACACGAGACACGGGCGATAATGGAGGTGTTAACTGTAAATGACACATGGATCGAGTATTGAGAGGTGGAAGACAAACCGCATTAGACACACACACACACACTCACTCTTGCCCTTGGCTATTGTAGTCGAGGGACCAGCAGAACCTGTGATTTCATCCGCTCTCTTCCACTGAAGTAGGTCAACCAGTGATAATGGATGGGCAATGAGGAGCAAGTGCTCTCCTCCTCCTCCTCTCATACAGCACAGAGAGAGACAGACCCCCTACAGAGGCTCGGGCCCGCCAGCAGCCACAACACACACAGACGCCTTCATTACAGCATCTCTACCTGCTCATCAGCATAAACAGCAGAACAGTCAACAAACACAATGACTCATCAACCGAGTCACTGCTTTCTGATACACAAACACAGAATGAGTCAAATCATAATTCACTTACTGAAGAAAACACTTTTTGACCAAACTTGCCATTTGTTCGTTTTATTTCTATTAAGCTGCATCATTTACAATTATTAGTCTTTTTAGAATAATTCATGGTTTTATATTATTAAAAAGTATGATAAAAATGGAGGATACACTGACAGCGGTGTTTGTTTATTTTGTGATAATTGATGTTTCGCATCAAATGTCCTTTTTAGGTAAGAAATTAATAATTTTATTGGTCAAGGATGCATTACGTTTATGAAAAGTAACAGTAAGACATTCGGTGTGACAAAAGATTTCCATTTCAAATAAAAGCTGTTCTTTTGAACTTTCTGTTCATCTGTGAATCCTGAAAAATAAAATGCATCACTGCACACAAATATTGTGCAGCACAACTGTTTTCAACATTGATAATAATCAGAAATAGTAATCATAATATTATTCTGATTTCTGAAGATCATGTGACACTGAAGACTGGAGGAATGATGCTGAAAATACAGCGGAGCATCACAGAAATAAATGATAGTTTAACAGATATTCACATAGAAAACAGCTGTTTAAATTGTACTAACAGTTTACTATTTTTATAACATTTTTGATCATAAACCCAGCCTTGGTGGATAGAAGAGAGTACACAACATTAACACTACTGAACGCTGTGTTGTGAGCGACGGTAACAGTTGGGGGGATGTGGTGTTTGTTAAAGGTTGAGTGTGGGCTGGTGATATATGAGATGTCTGAGAAGCTGATATCAGTCCAGAGTTAAACCCATCTGACCCATCAGAACCAGTGAAACACACCAGTGACCAGCGCAAAATCTGCTTTACACACCGCTGGCTTCAGATCGTCAGTCCCTCCTCCTCACTGTGACCTTTCAGCATCTCTCTTTCTCTCTGTTTTCACAGCAGAAGGTGAAGCTGTCCATCTTCTCATGCATAAGTCATTAGAGGAGAGGAAGACTCCTCTGAGGGATCCAGCCCTTCACCACAGAGATATCAAAGCTGACCTGAGCTCACGCGTTCAATACCAACCCCAACAACACAAAAACACAATCCTGATGCTACAAAGCCACTGCTTATTGACCAGATTCTGCATTTATTATAACTGCAGTTTCCCACGAAACCACAAACGTCCTTAAAAATTCCTTTTTATGTCACTAAACAGAATTGGAGATCATTTCCTGTACACAGCCACCATCTCTCATTGGTCAGTCAGAGAGACAGCCCCGCCCCAAACTCACATGATTGGGCGCTCAAATAAACAGATGAATCAGTAAGTGTTTTACCAATGATTTGACTTACAGTGACAGTGCTTAAATCAAGATCCATTTACTTGAAAAGCAAGTCTTGTTTTTGTGAAATTGATCAAACTGATTTATGATTTTATGAGTTAATTAAAACAAGAATTATATTTTATTCAAAGGGAAAACATGTTTTATATCCTGATATTCGTTCCTGTTTAAAGCATATCAGAAACAATGGCTATATTCATGTCAACATTAACAATATCATTTCTTGTTTAAAGCATAAAATAACTTTTCAAGACTTCATAGCATCATTTTGCATCTGAAGTAAGTGTATTTTGATTTAAGCATGTTTAGATATATGCGTTTTGTTTGTTCGTTTGTTGCAATGCATATGAAATCTAACACTACGTTTAATGACTTTAAGACCTTATAAAAGTGTGAATTAAGACTTTTTAAGACCAGCAGAAACCCTGTGGAAAACACTAAATTAGCTTTAAAATGGTAAAATGGCACATAAATCACAAGTCTATAAGGACACAGAGTCTCCTGCCGGTTCGTACGATGCTCTTTCTGATACGCGATTTGTTTCTCATTTGCTGGAAAAATGTTTGCTGTAATGGTGATTGAAAACAAGTATAAAGAGCCTGTTCCTCCAGACAGAAAGTGCGCATTGGACCAATTTAGGCTGTATGGCAAACACATTGCGTTCTGAGTTTCCACTGCCAATCACACCAGCAATTGTGGCTTTTCTCCTCTTCACTTTGGGAAAATCATTTTGGATTTTGGGCAGTGTTTCATTAAGGGCTCAGCGTTAAAGAAAAGGCTGTTCTCATTACACTGACGGACTGCAAGATGCTCCCTAACCAGCACAGAGATGCCTTAAATATGCAGGAGCCTGTGAGTTTGACTGATGGCGAGAGAGTTATCAGAAACTGGTTATATCTAACGTCTGCTGTTTAAACTGACAACAAAAGGTTTTCAGTCTGGCGTACTTGTGCATTGTAATCAGCTCTTCGATAATCTCCATTTTCTTCGTCAGCTGTCAGCATACATTTCCCACAAGCCTCTGATTCTCCCTGAAAGCATCAGAAATCTGTCTGACGGGATGAAGAGCTTTCGTCTCTGCACCTCCTCAGCGTTGTTAATATTTGACTCCGTCTCTAATCTACAGCCCTTACTGACGTCTTTATACAGCATTAAACCCCAATGATCTCTCCTGTCAAAGCAGCGGTTTTAAATTCTCCTTTCCCTTTCGATACAGCAGAAGAGATGGAGAGGATCTGTGAGGAAGAGACACATTTACTTGAACACTTTCAACGCTGGGTTTGTTTTCTTTTTTTCCATACAGGACTCAATAGTGAGGATTTGTATTTGGATATCAGAAAATTGATAGAAAATGATGGCATATATGGAAAAATCCCAATCTTAATGATCACTAGGCCACCTTTATTGTTGAGCCCGTACATCTCTATTCTCCTATATTGTCACATGACATCATGAACATATTTAATTCAGAAAATAGATATATTTTTTGATTTTAATAAAAATGTAAAAAAAAAGACAGAAAAGTCAAGAAAAAAACACTTCCACCCCTGAATGGTTGTTTGTAGGGAACGAAGAGAACACACTTCCACACACATATATATGTGCCGGAAATAATAGATATATATATTTTTTTAAAAGCAGTTAGTGATATAAAAGACAAAGACACAAAGCCGCTGTTGTACAGTTCATCGATTCTCTGGCTGTGTGAAGGTGACAGACATGCATGCTGTGTTTGGGACACTTGGGCTTCAATTACCGTTGGCTGTCCTTCACAGGAGCGACCCACAGAACCCACATCAGCTCCGGGCAGCTGGGCATCAGCCCCTAATGCCCCTGTATGGGCCCGGACAGCTGTGATTAATGCACTCACCGCTCCAGTGAACAACACAACTCCTCAAACCAGCAAACATTATCATAACACTTCACCTCCAATCCTAATCAATACCAACAAGATTTATGAGGAGCGGCTGCCAGAGACTCCAAATGTGCCACCAATTCCCCTCCACACACTTCCAACCAGACCAGAACTTCAGAAGATCGAGAGCTCGAGTTAGAGACTACATTTGTGCCATAACACCTTTTCATTTTTATGATCTGCCTGAATGTGATGAATTATTTTTGTGGAAAATGCATTTTCAGGAGATTATATTTCACCGTAAAGCACTTAATGCAGATTAAAGCTGCCGTTATTTTGTCATTTCTGTGATCAATGTCTGTTTTTGTTCCCTTTTCTCAGTCTTGCACATTACAACACATTCTCAAGGGTTCTCCACACAGATTTAGACTGAAAAATTGCCAAATAGCTCTTATATATGAATATGCTATAATAATAATAATAAATAAATAAATTATGACAATTTTATAATAAGATATATATTTCAATTATAATATTATTTAATAATTATAATTAATATATTATACATAAATTACTATTTTCATTTCTTTAGTTTACAAATTATAACATTATAATATTTATACCTTAATGTAAAATCTGTTTTACAGTCAATATTAATTTTAATATTTTTAACCATGCATTTTATATATATTTTTTTTTACAAATTTTTCACACATACATTTAATTCACTTTTACAAAGAAATTTTGCAATAATGGAAATTGTTCCAGTCTCACATATTACAGTGTGTTCTCAATGGCTCTTCACAAAGAATTACATCAACACAAAAGTCCAAACAGACAAATAACTGCCCAATATTTCTTATATAGTTTTGCATGTAGTTTTCAATTATAACAACGTAAGTTTTGCAGGTTAATTAATTTCTCAAGCTTGAATCTGCACTTATAACAAAATAAAGGATATGGTTGACACTTTCCTCTATTTATGTATTTTTCTAGACTGCATAGACAATTTCTTTTGCTGTTTCAGCACATATCTTCACCTTCAGCACAATATAAAATGCAGCCCACTAAACCCCAGACTAGTGTCTTTCAGGATGTAGAAGTGTTTCTATTCTACATCACAGATGTGACTGTCTCCCATACATCAGGCGAGGACTCATATCTACTGTCAGAACAACACCGATGTGCAAACAAAACCCAATAAAAAATAAAGGCGCTGCATTATTTCCCCGAGCGGCTGTTTCTGCAGGACAGCATGGAGCCACTGGATAACCTGATGCCAACCTTCAGCCCAGCTCTGAAACCATGCTTAAGTGACAGCGTCCATTAGGACACAGTCCCGGTTCAGAAAGTGTGTTTTTATCTAGAAAACAGGCGCCACGTGTACTGCACCTCTTATGCAGTTGTCAGGCCCTAACTGGGAGCTCGTGCTCAAATATGCAATGACTAGATGTAATAAAATCCATCTCAGCATCTAAAGAAATCCAGCAGCATTCGGCAGGTTAGTGGCATCAAGTCTTTACAAGATACACAAACAAAATGCTCACAAGCAGAGCAGTATACTCTGCTCTTCTATGAAAAAAACAAACAAAAAAAAACAGTATATTTTAGACAAACACAAATTCTGAATAAAACTTTTTTAGCACAGTTATATAAATATATATTTGTTATATATTTATAACAAACTTATAAAAATACATTTTAATACAATTTTATACTATTTAATTTAGTTTGCATTGCATTGCATTCCTTTCTCATTTTACAATCATATTTAGATTTTTAAAAAATAAATTATATATATATATAAATATATTAGTGGTGTAATGGTACGTGCATTCGTACCGGACCGTTTCGGTACAGGGCTTTCGGTATGGTGCACGTGTGTACCGAATGACGGAATGCAATATTTTGTGCGCGGAACATAAGTACATTTTCTTGTTTCCAAACGAACATATTAAGTGGCGGAAGTCTCCGCGTTTAGTGCAAATCCCGCCCTGCAGCTGATTCTAAGGCCGGTGACACACTGGATGCGTGGCGCAAGCGTCTCAGCTGCGTGGCGTGTCCGTTTTGAATTCGGCTCCCATGTTAACAGGTTAGAGCTTGCAGACTGCCTGCGTGAGACGCGCATCTCAGGTCATTTTGTACACAAATACATATTAATTCATGACACTTTGATGTTTGAAAGTCTATAGGTTTACAAATTTAAATTTAAAAAATAAAATTAATAATTATCGGTTTTCAAATATTGCACCTGTCACACATAGTCTATTTTGCCGTCAATACTGTTGACGTTGTCCTTTATCAGTAGATATTTATCAGTTTATATTTTTTGCTCAACATGAAGTATAGATATTGTTGTCATGAAGACAAGAGCCTGGTCTGTCGGCGGTCTCCCTCTATACAGCAGCGCCGCGTCAGGCACGGTTCTGGTGAAGCAGGCCTACAAGCTGGGATTGGTAATGCTGCACTGTAATCATAGTTATTTATTTATATTTTTCATTATATTTTATTATATGATATTGGTTTGAGACAGAGTATTTTATTTAGTGGAGAACTTTGCAGCAGTATTTTATTTCTTATTCTTTTTTTATTTTATATATATTTTATTAAAAAGTATTTTAAAAAAGTGTAAACAAATTGTTAAAAAAAGTTTATAGTAATAAACAACCTGCAGTTTAATGTTTGCAAATTTTTCCCTTACTGTACCGAAAATGAACCGAACCGTGACTTTAAAACCGAGGTACGTACCGAACCGTGATTTTTGCGTACCGTTACACCCCTAGTACAGATCATAGTTGACTCTTCTAATAAGAGGATTGATGATCTGTCAAAGCAAGTTTATGAATTCAAGGTGAGTCTGGAAATGACTCTAAAATCTCTTGTGGCACCTGGTCAAAGATCTGCAGAGAAACCAGGTCAGATCTGGACACAATCTGTAAAAGTTTCAATTCTATCACAGAGAAGGCTGACTATCTGGAGGGCCAGTCAAGATGGAAAAATATTGTTGTGGACGGCATTAAAGAGTCTGTGAGAGAAAACGTCATAGTTGGTGTCATGTATCGTTCACCAGATTCTGTTGTCAAAGATTTTAATGAATGTCTATCCAGTTCTCTTGATCTGATTAACAAGGAGGATAAACTTTGTTACATCTTAGGTGATTTTAATATAAATCTTTAAAAAAAATAATCCAGATACATTTACTGCAGAATTTCTAAATATACTTTATTCTAGTTATTTTTTCCCTCTTATTCATAAACCTACTCGAGTAAAGGAGAATTCAGCAACTTTGATTGATAACATCTTAACAAATAATTTGAGTGAAGGAATGAAATCTGGAGTCTTGTATGTGGATTTCTCTGATCATTTCCCTTTATTCCAATTTTCGTCAATCAAGTTTAATACAACCAAACAAAAAAAGAAAAAGATGCTTAAAAGAATTATGAGCAAGCTAAATGTTTCTAAATTTAAAGATATGCTTGCCAGTACTTCATGGAATGATCTTTACAAAGCAAAAAATGCTCATTTTGCATATGAAAATTTTATGAAAATTATTAGCGGTAGTTTCAATGAATGTTTTCCAATTATTAGCTCTCCTGGGAAATATAGTCAGGCCTTTAGTAAGCCTTGGTTTACAGTTGACTTGTTGAAGCTTCTGAGGAAAAAGAATAAATTGTACAAAAAATATTTTTCAAATCCTACACCCCTTACACGTGGTGCTTATACATCTTGTAGAAATAAATATACTTATTACATTAGATCGTCAAAAAAGAAATATTTCTGTGAGAAATTTAAGAGGTGTTCAAATGATACTAAAACCACATGGAAAGTTATAAATCAGTTGCTGCATAGAGATACGTCAATTCTTTTAATAACTAATTTAATATAGCTCAAAAATTTAATAATTTTTTTGTTAACATTGGACATGAATTAGCTAGTAAAATTCCTGCTTGTAATGAAAATCCACTAGATAATATTATAAGGAATTATCCTTCTATTTCTTTTTTTCAGCCTCCTGATGTTCAAGAAATAAGTGATATTATTGATGAAATGAAAACATCTTCAACCATCTTGACCCTTGTTGCTTCAATAATTATAGACCCATATCCATATTGCCTTGTTTTTATAAAAATATTAGAAAAAGTTATATATAAAAGGATCTTATTCCATCTTGATTCTAATTGACTTCTTCATAAACATCAGTATGGCTTCAGGAAAAGTCAATCCACATCTATGGCTTTGCTTTATTTGATTGACAAAGTTTCCTCTGCATTAGAAAATAATGAATTTACCTGTAGTATATTCGTCGACTTCTCAAAAGCTTTTGATACAGTCAACCATCATATTTTATTGAAGAAATTGCAAAAATATGGTTTTCATGATGTTACGCTTGAATGGTTAAAAAAATTTATTTTAAACAGACAACAGTTTGTTTGTATTAATGGATGCTATTCCAACAAAGCCAGACTACTTTGTGGGGTCCCTCAAGGGTCCATTCTTGGACCATTATTATTTCTTATTTATATTAATGATTTATCAAATGTGTCAAATATTCTTTTCCCCAATAATGTTTGCAGATGACACAACTTTAGTTTATTCTCATTCAAATTTTTATTTTCTGATTAAAAATGTAAATACTGGTTTAACTGCATACGCTACATGGTTCAGATTAAATAAATTATCGCTGAATACAAAAAAATCTAATTATATAATTTTTAGTGGAAAAAAATCGTATTCTAAGAACCTCTCAAAAGTCAAAATGGAGACTGTGGAGACATCCCAAGTCTCAACAACAAGATTCCTCGGAATTTTTGTTGATGAGAACTTGAATTGGAAAACACAAATTGACTGGGTTAGCAAGAAAATAAATAAATCTATTGGTATAATTAGGAGGATTAGCAATCTTATTACTACAAATTGTCTTCTTACACTCTATTACAGTTTAATTTATCCATATCTTTCATATTGTAATATAGCTTGGGCAAGCACTTTTCCTTCTACACTTCATTTGGTTCTTCAGAAACGTTTTGTCAGGATTGCAACCCGATCTGAGTCACATTCTTCATCTGTGCCTCTATTTCAGAATCTTCAGATACTTAATGTGTATGATATTAATATCACTCAAATATGTGTTTTTATTTATAAGGTACATTCTAATTATGAAAATATCCCAGAGCACTTTAAGACTTATTTTAAATTTAACTCACAGGTTCACTCTTATTCAACTCGTCAATCCTTAGATCTTCATCTTCCAAAGTTTCTTACGTGCAGAGGTCAATTTACTATCAGATTTAGGGGTACCAAATTATGGAACAGTTTTTCCCACTTAGCAATAAACTCCTCCTCATTAAAATGTTATAAAAGATATTTAAAAGCCAATTTAACTGCTGTTCTAAATTTTTAATATAGATATTATTCCATTTTTATGTTATGATCATATTTTTTGTTTATTTTTTTTCATTACTGTAATCGTCATTAAAAAAATTTGATGTTATGTGTATGTATACATGTATGTGCATGTGTGTTTTGTGTGTGTGTTATGGATATATGTATCTCACTAGTTTGTTGTTACTTTTATGTAGTAAAATGTTTTTATTTTCTATGTTTTTTGTTTTGATTTTATTGTAATTATGTCTATAGGTGGAGGCGTTAAATAAGCCCAGTTGGGGTTTTTTGCCTCTTCCTGCACATCATTAAATTGATAATATTTGTCTTATTTTTGTTCATATATTTTAGGTTTTGTTATTATTTTTTTTGTAATTTTTTATGTTAAGGTGCAAATATAAATAAATAAATAATAATAAAAAATAAAAAAAAATCACTTTTTTG
Organism: Carassius carassius; assembly: GCF_963082965.1. NCBI lineage: Eukaryota > Metazoa > Chordata > Actinopteri > Cypriniformes > Cyprinidae > Carassius > Carassius carassius. Next base: position 22,908,000 of record NC_081803.1, read on the forward strand.
GTTTTCACTTTAAATTAATTCAAAATATGAACGAAACCTCTAATAGTGTAAAGACTCTTAAACAGAGCTGTTTTTTAGTGAAGTGCCCTGTGGCGATGGCAAGTGAGCCGAACCTCTTCAAATGTCTCGGCTCTTTTCCTCCTGAAGACCGGGCCGTTCGGGTCGTGTTATATAAAGATGGGGCGTGGTCAAAGGTTAAAGTCATTACAGACGGGGAGGTGTGCCATGCCCCTAGCTCTTCTTTCCCCTCGCCTTCTCTTTCTGCTCTATTTTTGATGAGTACAGGGACTCGGAGAGCTGGCTCTGTGGCGTTAATATTTCATACACTCATGCAATAACATCGACAACATCTTCCCTCCTGCCATGGCCGACGGCGACGGGCCGCAGCGGCGCTCGGCTCGAGGAGAGCAGGTGTAATTTGCAAATGCTAATTGAACTCGTGCACGGGTCAGCGAGCTTCCCTGTCTCCTCACAGCTCAACACACACGCTGCCACCGGGAAAACCAGCCAAAATCCCCTGATCCATGGGCCGAGCCGCCCATCCAGATGCACCAGGACTCATCATGAACGTGTCTCCTCCCATGATTCAGGTGAGAGGTGTCCCAAAAAACAAGCACATTTCAGGTTCTCTCATTTTTCTCATCATCTCTAGATAATTAAGTCTTTCTGCTGTGGCTGTTCACACAAACAACGTCTCCAAATCATGAGCAGGACTTGTCAATTACAAAAGAAAAATCTCAATCATCAAGTTTCAAAATACTCCCCCGGTCTCCCATTGGTCAATCAAACAGGAAGCCCCACCCTCAGACTCACACCATTGGCTGAGCTGAGGTTTATCCGTCCTATTCAATGGTTTTCAGACTCACACACAGACCTGGAGGACAAAACATCTATAAATTGTCAATTTCCCATCTGTTTCAATCAACGAATATTTAGATCACCTCTCAACTGAAGAAAAACAAAGAAATGTGAAGTTTTGGGCTTTTGTGATCCACATATAGCACTTGCTGCAGTATTTAAATGATTAAAATCAATAGGGACATTCAAAAACTTTCAAAAGAAAGCTTTCCAGGGAAAAAAAAAGTAACATTGAAAGTAATATTAAAAGATCAAATTCAATATCCACCTTATTGTATTACATATGTAAGATCACGCGAACTAAAAATTCAAGTGAAAACAGAAAATACAATCTAAATCAAAATGTGAACAAAAATGACAAAAAAAAAAAAAATTAACTGAATGAAATAAAATAAAATAAATATGAAACAAAATGTAAAAAAATATATAAACTAGTCTAAGTACTAAAATAGCTCAAACTAAAAAAAAAAAATGAATAAACAAAAAAGATTAAAATACTATATTTAAAATTCTTGAATGCTATATTTAAACAAAAAAAACAACAAAATGACAAAAACTTATAGTAGTAATGCATTAACTTACACGTCACGTTCATATTCTGGGTTAATTACCTGTGCATCATCAGTAAATACTGTACTGAATTTAGCCTTTTAATATCAATTGTTTTGAGTGTGATGTGAAAACTATTAATTCAGTCGCTCAAACAAGTAGATCGCGATTCACTTTGGTGAAACAAAATACATATTTCTCCTTTAAAAAGAGCCACAAACAGCACAAAGCAAGACATTTTCCCAGACAGGATTCAGATCTGCCACATCACACAGTCACTCAGTAAGGCCTGTATTACTATTATTAGATTTTTCTGTACATAATCATCATGAGAGCAATAAAACGAGTGAAGGGAGATAAAGCGCTTCTAGTTTCTAAGCTAATGCGGGTGAAAGGGTCATGAATGCATCAGTCACACACTGATCATCGTTAGTGTTTATGTAACATATGCATGAAAGTTAACAAGAATTATATCTTTATAGGGACTTATATCATGCAATTAACATCAAGCACGCAAAAGATGCACACATATAACACAATAAATGTTGTTTACAATAAATGCTATTTTAGTTTTTGCATTTTTCATTCCTGTTTTGTTCTGAATACCATTAAATTGAAATGATTTACATGTTCATAGTGCTCATGTTTGTAAACATGTTTTATGTTTTACATTTATGTACATTTACATTCATGTATTACAAATACTATATTTTTATTGTACACACAAAACTACAATTAATAAAAATTTTATTTAAAATATAAACAAAAACTATTACAAACTAAAACCTTTACTGAAATTAAATAAATATAAAAACAAATAAAAAAAGATCATAAAAATAAATATAAAATATTAACTTCAACTTACATGTATTATTGAATATTATATTTTATTATAAATAATAATAATAATAATTGAGTATATAATTAATAAACATTTAATAATACTGAAAAACTTAAACTAAATAAAAATAATAAAATGTTTAAAAGCAGGTTTAGCAAATTGAGTATTTTCCACAAAAATAGGGTTCATGATATTTACGCCACAATGTGAAAATAATATTCATGAGCAAAGTTTAAGTGTCGTATATTACTTTACCTAAAACTATTCAGATCATTATGCCCTGGGTGTTTGCATTTGCATAATCAATACAATTACTTTCATTACAGATTACAAGTATGCAGAATTGCTGACTGAATCATCAATGAAGAGTTTTATTACAAAACTCCTCGCCAATCAAACGTCAGCATCAACACAATCACAGAAAAGGCTTTTTCTTTGTTTGTCATTAAAACAGCTCTTCAAACACAGTAATGAGCCGAGAGCTTGCGATAAGGAGAAATAAAGGTTTCTTGCTGCAGCTCTTGATCCCGAACCAGCGGTCTGCAGTAAATCCTCATTATTAATGCTCAAAGTGACACGTCAGGGTAAAATACGGGTCAGAGGCAAATTCAAAACACGGCAAAGTCGTATATCAGTCCTCGCGTCTCGTGGCACATGTTGCGTCGTGACCCGGCTTTAATTAGGGTCAAACGTCGCTGCATGCATTTGTTTTGATTTGTGCGATTTATACATCTTAACTTAGCAGCTGGCAAACACTCAGCAGACGTTCAACATGCCTAATTGTTGAAAAGAAATGTGTGTTTTCCTATGCGAGAGAGGGAAACCTGCACACATGAGTCAGCTCTCGGCAGATAAACATGAATATATGGCAGCTATATCCAACAGATAACGTGCACAGAGATACAGCAGCCAGTCGTTCAGATACATTAAACACACATTCTCTGGCCTCCACTCTCTTTCATGTCAAACACATATCGCTCGTGTAAGCTCGGACAAGTGTGCGGTTTCTTTTGAGAAACAAAATTATTTTTAATCAGCCAATCGAGTCAACAGAGCGTATAAAAGACTTGCTGTCAATATTCACATCCTCCAGAATGAGTTAACGACACAGCGCTGATCTGCTGGTGATAAACGGGCCGGCTCATTGTTCATATCTGCGATGCCTATCGATTCTTTCACACAGCAGTTTATGTCCAGTCATTCAGTAAAACAACAGCTTGTGATTGTCATCTGTCATAAGCGTGAGCCAGGAGAGCAGTCGATGCTAATTCCTGCAGCGCTGGAGACCATTATTCCTCCTTCAGTACCACACTAAAGATAATTAAAGACATACGGTCTTCATCAGCGCTGGAAGCGTCCATGATTCCTCTAATCATGAGTCTCACAATAACATCACAAAGTCCTGTAAGTATTATATTAGGATGATTAGGATACAAACTCTTACTACTGGATCCATATTTTACTGAATAAAAAATACAAAACACTGAATGTCTCATTTTTGGGTCATTTATTATTTTACTTAACACGTACCCCACCACAGTCTTATTAAATATGACACAGCAAATATGTTAATTATTATTTATATGTTATTATAACATTGATCAATATTTTAATAATATATTTACATTTTTAAATTTGGAGTTTTAATTATTTTATGTGCTTTTGTAAATGTAACATTTTTGTTTTTGTTTCCATTTTTAGGGTAATTTTTTAACACTCTGTTGTGTGCTTTTGCCATTTATTATTTAGGTTTAATTTATTTGAGTTTTAGTTCATGTTTAGTTTTGTGCTTCAAGTTTAACATTCAGCTACTTGCAACATTTTTCATTTCCTTTTAAAGTTTTTTTTTTTTTTATTTATATTTAATTTTACTTCAGCTTTCAGTTTTACATTCCTATGTAGCTTTAATGTATTTAAATTTTTAGTTTGAATAATTTTAGTACTTCAACTTATATTAACGTACAAAACTGTTATGTACTGCATGATAGTTTTATCATTGTTAAGGGCTGTTTGCACAAAATGCATTTTTGCAACATGAAAAATACACAAGGTCTTTAACTTTAATGTCATGCACGACTCAAGATACTACAAAAGAAAGGAGTGCAACAGTCAGATGTGTCAATCTAGTGCATGTTTACATAGAAAAACAATGGAAACAGTGCAAAAACACATTGAGTGTGAACGGCTCTACCCAGTAATGTTTTTTTTTTTATTGCATTATTATAAATTTTTCCTTCCACATACCAGATTTTCCCCACCGCCCAGGGCTGAGGAGCAGAACTGCATCTGTGAGGGGTTAACCAGCGCAGTTAAGGGTTAAAGGGCTGGTAAGTGGCTCCATTAGTCGGGCCGAGTGGTCAGTCAGGAGAGAGAGGAGCCCAGGAGACGCTGGTCTGAGCACAGGAGGAGACGCTGTAATGAGCCGCTCACAATGACTGAAGCAGCCACCGAAACATCCAACTGAGGCACCAGATGCAGTCGGAACACGGCCAAGGAGCGCGAGGGGATCCCGCAGGATGTTAGAGCAGGAAATGAAGCGTCCTTTCTCTTGGTTTCTACTGTCTGCTTTTGGGAGGAGAACAAGACAGCAGTCTGTGCGTGTGAGTCCACTAAAGGAACCGCACGCTGATGCCTCTGGGCAGGTTATCAATTTGTTGACAAGCGCACCCCATTTCAGATCAGCCTCACCTCCTGCTCTGTTTCCTGCTCTAATAAAAGCCATGCGTCTCCAGCCGGTCTGCTCATGTTTGCACTCACTCAGGCCTGTAAACGGGCCTCATCTCAGGACCTGTCAGTCATGTTCGGGACGTTTCTCTCATTAGCACCTCTTTACACCCGTCTACAGATGCCCTACTGACCCAAACCGAAAGCCAATCAACATAATTCATTATTTGAAATAAAATCTACTTTTTTTTTATTACAGTTAGGTTTTTTTTTTTTTTTTAATTTAAACGCTAAAACTACAACCATAAAAAAAAAAAAAAATGTTATTTGAAATAAAATGAACGTTAAATTAAATAAAATAGTCCTTAATTTTTTGTTTGTTGTTTTTTAATATTTAATTTTATTTCAGTTAGTTGCAAGGCAACTTTACACTGAATTACAGAAATAACTAAAACCATTTAGAAACTTGTTTAAATATATACAGTGCCAACCACTTGGTAAATATGAGCAAAGGCGGCTGTGGAATTAAATCTGCAACGTTTATCTTTTTGATCTTTTATTTTAAAAATTCACAAAATTCTAACCTATCATTGAAGTAAAACTATTGAAATTGGGGGGAAACTCACATTATCAAATTACTGGCACCCCTATACAGTTTTATCAGTAAAATATCTCTGAAGTATATTAACGATCATATTTTTTAAAAGTTTAGCACACCAGCGTGACTAGGAGCATGAAGTTCTCCAGCCATGACTTCCTGTTCCACAGGATTATAAATAGAAGAACACAAAGGCCAGATATCTTTAATCATCCATCACAAAGAGTAAAACCAAAGAATATAGTTCTGATGTGTAGAACAAGCTTGTTGAGCTTCACAAAATAGAAGAAAAGAGCTAAAGCATTTAAAATCCCCATTTCCACCATCAGGGTGATAATTAAGAAGTTTAAATCTGTCTGGAAGATGACGTGTGACTATATCGTCATAATGCACGCTGAGGAGGAGAGTTTGAGTGTCCAAAGACTCTCTGAGGATCACAGATGGAGAATCACAGACAGTAGCGAAGTCAAATACCAACAGATAAAAAATCTAAACCTGACTGCCTCTGTTAGAAATCTTATAAAGGGCCGTGGTTGGATTATCCATCAAAACAATGATCCAAAACAAAACTGTAGAGAATGAGTGAGGTGAACTGATAAGAAACACCGCCAACATCTGAAGGGTCGGGAGAGATTCTGTTCTCTTGGGAAAAGGACGTTTATGATTTTAAAAAAATTCTAGTTCACATCAGCCACAATTACTGACACCCAATTATTGTGGCTAATGTGAACTAGAAAGAAAAAAAAAACATTTCATAAGATTTCCCCCCAATTTTCATTGTTTAAGGGAGAAAAAAAAGTCAATGAAAGATCAAAAAGATAAATGATGCAAATGTATTTTCACAGCCCCCTTATATTATGCTTATATTTACCAAGGGTGCCAATATTATATATATATATATATTTTTTTTTTTTGGGAAAACCTTTTTTTATTTTACTCTCTGTCAGAAGACAATGAAGCTCATTACTCGGGCCCCTGTGATAACCCTCTCAGCGCTGCTGGCTCTCACCAGCTGTTTCTGCATAGCGACCGCTGTTTCATTATTTTACGAGTTCCACCTACTTATCTTGGGACGTGATGCTGGTGATAGAGCTGTAGACGAGCGGAAGATTTCATCTGCTAATTACCGGCTTTAGTTTAATTTGCAGCCTCGGCGGTCCGTTTTACCAACAGAGCTTTCAGCACTTTTGCCAATTAATAGGAGACATCTCAATTCATTGGTTTAATAAATGTGTTAATTTCGCGAGCAGGAAGCAGAAACAACGACATCATAGGAGATAAATCCGCTCTGATTTAATAATTTTTTTTTTTTTTTTGCATTCTGGCGGCAGCTTAACCTACAGGTCTGGAAATTCATTAGAAAGCTTAATCTGGGTTTGAAAGGCGTGTTCAAACGAGCAGCCGGATTCGAGAAGAACCGGGTCCTTCAGAAGCACAGCCGCTAATGAACCTGAACGCCTCTATTATTAAGTTACCACAGAAAACCCTCAAGGAAAATGTTCTTCTGATCTGTGAGGGGAAACATCTTTACAAGATAATGGTCTTTCCTCTAATTACAATATGTGTAAGCGCTTGTGCTCTGCGCTGGATCACTGAGTGTTGGGTCGCCGCTCTCCATCCGTTTCTATTTCCAGCTCTCAGAAAGGAGGAGAACAAGAGAGAGGCGTTCAATAAAAGAAGATGATGAAGAGTAAGAAAGCCAGCAGTGTCTGCATCAGGATGGCTGGCAGCTTGAGATTATTAGAAAAATGTGAGTTTAAGAGTAAAACCATTATTTTAATAAGAGCACTATATCCAATGCAATATTCTCACAAATGGCCAAAGATGGGCTTATTTATCTCACCTATAATATTATTATTAATTATATTATTATTATGTATTAATGATATTAAAATTTGTTTATATTTCTAGCTGTCTGAAAATTAGTATTTATTTATACAGAATACATTTTTAAAGATATATTTTTTTTTTATGTTATTTTTATTTTTTATATTTAAGTTATAAGTACAATTTTATACATAAAATATACATATACATTAGGGCTGGGATAAATGATTATTTTTTAAACAATTAATCTAGCGATTATTTTTTCGATGCATCGATTAATCTAACGATTAATTTTTCAGACCGATTTGATTTCGATTATCTCCCCATTAATTGACTACTAACAATTTATACATGTTGATTTACATATCTGAATGAAAAAAACATCAATTCCTTAACATTGCAATGTATGTTTATTGCTCTTAAAATTACAAAATAAAAGACTGACTAAGAATGCATTACTTTGCACTTGTATAGAGATAGCATTCAATAAAACCTTGAAGCCTTGAAAACACATAGCTTACTGAAACAAGCTTACTGAACACATAGGGCCTAGCATTCAATAAAAAAGTTCTTCTTTCAGATGAAAATAACAACAACTTGATGTCTAGCATTCAATAAAAAAGTTCACCCAAAATACTTGTTTAGAGCAATTGAAAGAATACAGTAACCAATGTAAACTTTAGGGCTTTAAGCTAATACAGAGAGTGCTTTTACAAAAAATAAAAAATAACAGTGGGAGCCAGCAGCCTGTCATGGAGAAAAAAAAATCTCTGAATGCTCCACGTGAAACTTTGGCGTTCCTCCCTTTTTCTATCGTGTCTAATGATTTTGGTTAATATGCACGAGGGAGGGAGAGAAAGAGAGAGAGAGAGAGAGAGCAAGACAGCGCTCGTGTAGTTTGAAGACTGTGGGTGCGCGAGCGCGCGTGAAACTTGGGTGTTTCGCCCTTTTTCTATCTTGTTTAATGATTTTGGTTAATATGCACAAGGGAGAGAGAGAGCAAGAAGCGCTCGTGTAGTTTGAAGACTGTGAGTGCGCGAGCGCGCGTGAAACTTGGGTGTTTCGCCCTTTTTCTATCGTGTTTAATGATTTTGATTAATATGCACAAGGGAGGGAGAGAGCAAGAAGTGCTCGTGTTGTTTGAAGACTGCGAGTGCACGCGCACAGCCGGGGCTCTCTCTCGTACGCGCCCTGTCACTGTCACTCACCGATCAAATAAGGCTTTGACAGCCGCCAAAAAAAAGATCAATTCAGAAAAACCCCTGGATTGGTTATATAACGTTGGACAGAATGTTGATCCGGCCATCGCGTATATTCAGCGCAGATAAGGTAAACGTTTTGCAAACGTTTTTTAGAGAAATAAAAACAGGTCGACGAATCGATGCGCATATTTTGCGTCGACGTATTTTTTGCGTCGACGTCATCGATGACCTCCACGCGTTGTCCCAGCCCTAATATACATATATATATATATATATAACATAAGGAATAATATTAAATATATATTCCTTTTTTTTATTTAGATTTTATTCATATAAATATATTTCTATATACTCATCCACTAATTAATAAGCTGAGAGTATGATCAATTGCATGTAAACACTCTCCACGAATGATACTGACAGCAACAAAATAAACATTGATCTTGTTTGCTAAAGTCCTCACAGGGGAAAATGGATTTGATGGCAACCTCTGTAGATTCCAAGGACACCAGGACGGTCTTTATAGTCACTGTGTTAACATTATTACTATTAACAACCCTCATTTCATGTCATTTTCTCTAGAGAGGATTCATATCTCACCAGACAGAACAGAATATCTGACTTCTCCTCCCTACAGCTTCACGTTCTGTCCTCTTTTGTAATGATGTGAAGAAATCGAGGAAGAAATTCAAAAGAGTGTGAAGAACTCGAGTGACTCAGAGAACGTAATCTGCGCGTCAGATTTAAATGAGACGCTACAGAAATACTACTTATTTTGCTTTTGGGACTGCTGCATGTCCACCAAACTTCTCTCAGCGCACGTTTTTCCTGAAATTCCTGGAATGATAAACATCTAAATTGGGCTTCTGTTTGCTGGAATGAAAGGTCATCTTGTCAAAAGTCTGGGATTGCTCACAAAGCCCTTGTTTCTGACAGATCTCCACCCCCAAATGAGCCGTAATCTAGCTCTTCACCTCCTAAAGCACTCCATCTGAGAGAACAGAGGCATAGACGGCCCTGCAGCGAACCCACACACAAACACACTTATCCACCCATCTAAATGAGGGCCTACCATTGACTTTTCATACAAAGACTATTATATTGAGCTTTCTAGGGGTAAAAATGAAAATGACTTCATTTATTAATTCTTTTCTTCTTTTTTTCAGATTTTGCTCACTTTTTAGACCAAAATTGTCCCCAAACTACAGCTAGGTAAACACACACACACACACTTCCCCGCTTTCTTCTGCCCATTTTCTGGTAATGGCTTAATAAAAGGGGACACTTCCTCTTGTCAGGCTTGTTTAAGTTAGTTAATTGGCACACACGCACACACATTTTCTAGTATTACTTTTGTAAATGCAAGCTTTTTTTTCCAATGTCCACTTGACAAATAAAATGCCTATAACAAAAATAGTGCCTATAACACTACATAAAGTCAATATGTCATAGTTTTTCTTTTTTTGTTAATCAAAACCTGATAAAAACTGCATCAAAAGAAATGAATTTGGCTAGTTTGAAATGGATATTGATTTAGCACTCATGGCGATGTGAACTGACAGGTTTGTTGTAAGATCAAGGCACAGATGTACGGCCCGCGGCGGCTATAAAAGTTATAAGAGAGCTGATGAATACATTCCTGAATCTGTCATAACCTCCAGCTCGGACCGGCTCACCACATTCAGAGATCCAGTGAAGAAGGAATCACGGCATGGACTTCACCTAACAGAGGCTTTCATTCACTGCACAGACTAATGCACAAGAGCAGTGTAATATCTCAATCTCTAGACAGCGATGAGATTAAATGCTGGAGATGTTGTTCATGTGTTCACGTCCGTATTTAGTGAGACAGCAGACGCTGAAATCACCGCGAGCATCACACACGCTTCAGTGAGCGTTTCTGCTGCGTGTCAGTTGCGTGATGGCTGCTTCACGTTTTCCCTGTCTTTACACTCCAGAATCGTGCTTGACGTGGCGCTAGCGCGCTGCTGCTGCTATAGGTGACATAGAGGGAGACCGCCGAAAGACCAGGCTCTTGTCTTAATGACAACAATATCAACTTTTTTTTTTTTACACACCTACACCTTCATGTTAACCATAAATATAAAGTAGAGCTGTAATCGGGCCATAAATGTTAGGCATAAATGTAGATGTCTTCAGCGTGTTCCTGCACTCACTCATTATTCTCATTATTCACACCTCAGACTTTGCTTTAGTTGCTGGTGCAACCAAAACGTAATCGCCAGAGGCAAGCCTCCGTTACACCTACTCAGCATCCATTTTCGCATCTTTATAGCGCTAATCGAAACACATCACATAACAGCTCGTTTACCTCGCAAACCGGATCACAAGCCCGTCGGGTCCGGGCAAAGATCTTCAGCTCTAATATAAAGCCTACTGATAAAGGACACCATCAACAGTATTGACGGCAAAATATACTATGTTTGACAGGTGCAATATTTGAAAATCGATAATTCCAACAAAATTTGGCAAATTCTGTGCCATTCCGCGTTAAACTGTAAATTCCGTTTATATGACTGGATTCCCTCCGCGTTTTCTGCATCGCGGAAATCATAGGGCCCTAGTTGTGGTATGCCAGCTAGGGCTGAAACGATTCCTCGAGTAACTCGATTACAAAAAATGATCGAGGCAAATTCCTCTCACTCGAAGCCTCTTTTAATTTATTTTAAATCTCACGTCAGGTTCTTTCGCAATGATTTCTTTAATGTGACAACGCGTTTACGTCACCCACAAAGCGGAAGGAGACACAAGCACTGCGTCCGAATTTGCATACTGCTAGGGATGGGACGGTATGAAAATTTAATATCACGATTATAGTGACTAAAATTATCACGATTATCAATATTATCACGGTTTTGTTGAAACGAGATGAAAGTGTTCAAAAATAGTTGATGCTCACACTGAAAACATTTCAGCAAGTTTTATATTTAATAATCAACAAACAACTAATAAAACAAGCAACTCTATGCACTTAATTTAAAGAAAGATTAAATTCTGTGGCATTTCCTTCCTTACAATGAAAAGTGTAGAAGCATAGAAAAGCATAGAAAAGTCACTGACTTTCGCCATTCCTTCTCAAAAAAAAAACAAAAAAACATTGTGCGCTGCGCTTGCATCAGACTGTTGCTGGCTGGACATGATTTAATAGCGAGTTATTAAAACCGCGATAATCAAACACGGTTTTAATGATAATTCATTTTTAAACGATATTACTAACCTTCAGCACATTTTATCACGGTTATCAATAAAACCGGTTATCGTCCCATCCCTACATACTGCAAGGAGTCAGCAGTGTTTTGATTTGAGGGCGCGTGTAAACGTAAAGAGAACGTCATGGCATTGTGTCCATTGCAAGTTAGAGCTGGCATACCACAACTAGGGCCCTATGATTTCCGCGATGCAGAAAACGCGGAGGGAATCACGGAATCCAGTCATAAAAAAATTTATAGTTTAATGCGGAAATTTTGAATGAATTAATCAAAAATAGGTCATTGCTCTTACATCAAATCATGATATGGACTAATATCTGTAAATATTAAGTCGGAACAGTCTATTTAAATATGAATCCTGCATGTTCTGCGTGTCTCTGTTAATGAATGACGCAGAAGTACGACTTCCTTTATTAACACACACTGAAGCGCGCGTGACGCTCCGGTGATTTCAGCATCTGCTGTCTCACTAAATAAGACGTGAACACATGAACAACATCTCCAGAACTGCTCTGACGGTCACTTCATGAGCATTTGACCGTTTGATTTGAGTAAAACTAGCGTCACATCACATACACAAAACTGTAAAGGTACGTCAACCCGTCAGAGACCCAGGAGTCTTATTTTCTCTTGCATAATTAATATTGCACTTTAATTAAGCAAAAACACATTTTATCCGATTACTCGATTAATCGATGGAATTTTTTGGTAGAATACTCGATTACTAAAATATTCGATAGCTACAGCCCTAATGCCAGCTCTATCTTGCAATGGACACACGCCACGACGTTCTCTTTACGTTTGCCCACTCCCTCAAATCAAAACACTGCTGACTCCTTGCAGTATGCGATTTCAGACGCAGTGCTTGTGTCTCCTTCCGCTTTGTGGGTGACGTAAATGCGTTGTGTCACATAAGATGATTTCATTGCGAAAGAACCTGACGTGAAATTTAAAATAAATTAAAAGAGGCTTCGAGTGAGAGGAATTTGCCTCGATCATTTTTTGTAATCAAGTTACTCGAGGAATCGTTTCAGCCCTAGCTGAGATTACACCAATGTGGGAGTATACACTCAAAATATAGGCTTAAACATTTCTCAAACACATAGACTGAACGAATAAATGAATGAATGAATGAATGAGCCGCTTAACAAATGAACAATGACTCAATGAACAAACCAACAGAATGGATAAACAACTTAACGATGAACAACTGAATGAACAAGTGACAAATGAACATGAAAAATAGAATGAAGAAATGAGGAAACAAATAATATCTGTAAAACAATACTCATTCTCATCTCATCAAATTCAACCAAGATCAAATGATCTGAAATTCTCTACACATTAAATATACTCAACTTTTGTAACGTTTCTCCTTAACAAAGTTTCTACTGAAATCCAAAAAAGTAAAAGAGAAGCCTATTTAGCCTCATAAAGAGCAACCTCTGAGCAATAACATTTTCCTCTGATTTGTTCACTTCTGATGAAGCCAAGAGAAACGTTCAGCGTTCAACATTAGCTGATCTGACTGCTGCTGTCACTTTAAGCCACAAACAACATTCATCTAAAAACATAGCCAAACAACAAAAAATTAAAAATAAAAACCTCTGCCAGAGGAAGCGTGAAAGCCACGTTTTACATAAACGTTTTTATTTAAAAAGACAGTGGAGGTGGACGGGTCGATGGCTGTGTTCCAATCATTTAAAAACACTCCAGAGTTCCCAGCTTTGCAATGGATCATGTGGCTCATTAGCATGCATGCGGTACGGCCCCACAGAAATCAATAAATCACCAACACCCGCATGCCTCGCTCTTCCCTCCGAGTGCTTATTATTGATCATAAACGAAGCAAAAATGGAGCTGCAGCTCGGAGAACCACATTACTTATCTCCGCTTCAAACAAACAAGTTCATAGACGAGAGGAGACAGCCGGAAAGAGACGGCCGGGGCATTTCGGACGCATTTCGATAACGAGCAGCAGAAGGCCCCATTCTGGTTAGCAGGTCACTTTTGAACACACAACTAAAGGAACAAACTAATACAGCAAAACAATTAACACATTTAAATAAATCTGATTACAAAGTGACTTTTACTAACTAAACCTGTTTGAATAAAAGAATGAACAACTGAATGAACCAATGAACAAATAAGAGTTAATTAACAACAGAAAGAGTGAACAAAAAAATATAAATAATATATTTTTTTAAAAATTAAATATATTCAAAAAATTACAATAAACCTTACTTTTACTAACTAAATCATTATAAACAAAGGAACGTACAACAGAATTAATGAACAAGTGAACAATACAATGAATACAACTGATCAAAACAAGTGAACAAATGAATGAACAAGAAAATGAAGGAACGAACAAATGAACAATAGAATAAACCAATGAACTAACAATGCAATTAATGAATGAACAAACAAATGAACAGTAGAATAAAACAGTGAACTAATGAACAATAGAATAAAAAAACTAACAAAACGAATAAATGAACAACGGAATGAACAACAGAACAAACCAGTGAACAAACAAACAATATAATGAATGAACAAATGAACAGAATGAAAGAACAAACAAATGACTAAAAGAATAAACTAATTAACTAATGAACAATAAAATGAATGAACGCACAAAGAAGAGAATGAATGAAAAAACAACGGAACAATAGAATAAACAAAATAACGAACAGAAGAGAGAAAAAACTAATCAACAAATACATGAACAACAGAATAAACTTATGAAGAGTAGAACAAATAAATTATTGAGCACCTGAAAAATAGAATGAATCAACGTATGAACAAACAACAGAATGAAAAATTAATAAATTAATGAATGAACAACACAAAGAATAACTGAATAAACAAACAAATAGCAAAAAGCAATAGCAAAGAGCGAAGTGACAATAAACGTGACTTTGATTTGAACTAAACCAGTATGAACTGCTTAAAAAGCGGGTGACCAGCGGCGCTGTTCTTCTCGCAGGGATCCACGAGCATCTTGGACACTCGAGACGTGCAAAAATAGGCCATCTGTAGGAAAAAAACACGAGGACGGACACCTGCGACGCCTGCAAACTTCACTGTACTCCTTTCCTGAAGCCTCTCGGGTTTCACATTCTTGCCCTTTTCTTTCTGTTTGGTGAGAAACACGCTTTTTACCCAGCGGGGCGCGAGCCACAGATTGAACTAATGAAAAGACTGGAAGAGCAAGAGAGAGATGGAGATGGAAGTGGAGGAGAGAGCAAGATGTTCTCTCTCGGAGAGCAGCAGATGAAAGCAGAGGCGTGCTGCTTCGGCCGATCAGCGTCCCAGTCACTTATCGCCGCTGGAAATCACTGCTGACTCTAATTAGTTATTTAGACACCACATACAGCACGTAGCCGGCAGACTTCAGAAGACTCACAACTGTACAGAGTCTCAGGTTTCTGTTCACTCGCATTCTTTCATTCGGGTTGCTGCGAAGCCTTTTTCCCTACATTTGCAATTCCCTATCGATAATCAGCTCAGCTGAGATCTCTCAGTATTGGATCAACCTGCAGTTCTCTTGCTTTTGTTCATAAATGCCAGTGATTCGTAATGACTGGGATTTCCATATTATGCTGATAGCGGCCTACTATGTCATTAAATAAAGCTGTTAAGGAATTAATATGATTACAGAGGCACCGAGTCTGCTTTTAATGATGCATGGCAGGAAAACTGCTTCTATTTTGATATTGCTGTGATGCCGCTCTCTCGCCGCCGGCTTCATCAGCATGCTGTCAGTCAAACACACCGCCGTGTCACTTCACACCGCAGCTTATGTACCAACCTACGCATGACGAACTCTCCGAAAATTATTACTGACATGTAAAGAAAGAAAAGCCATTCTGCAGGCGTCATGCACAGAGTTCTCAGATGTGATACAGAAAATTATTTACCCGAAAAAACCTCCTACAGACTGTTATGTGAGCATTTCACTTTTGGATTTACTAACAACAACAAAACGTAATTAGGTACTTAAAAGTGGTTTTATTATAACTAACTAAAATTAAAACTGAAACTACAACCATTTAAAAAACAACAACAACTTTTTATTACCTAAAATCAAAATCATAAAAAAAAAATAATTTTAATTTAGTAGTACTTATATATAACTAAAGTAACTAAAACTGAAATAAAAATCTATAAAAACTATCAACTTATTATACAAAAGCAACAAAAAAAAAACTAAATTACAAAAACTTTAAAATTAAAATGGAAGATATAAAAATAAATATGCATTCAAAATATTAATAAAAACTATAATAGTATCTAAATGACACTGCTTAAAAGCATTTTTTTTTTAAATGTTTTGTCAGTGTTTTTTCAGTAGTACTGAAATTGCTTTTGTTTAATTAATTTTTTTATAAATAGGCAACATTTTTACATTTTTAATTTGACACGTCTTTTACGTTTAAGTTTGTCATCTAATATTTATATTTTATTTCAAATTTGTTTCAATTAACACAATTATTTTTAATAGGTTTAGCTGGAAAAGCTAAATTATGATAACATTATATCATCGAATTGGATTGCTTGTTTCAGCATATATGCAGTGGATAAGACACATGCCTTTGGTGTGAGAGACCCGGGTTTGAATCCACTGTGAGACACCAATGTGTCCCTGAGCAAGACACTTAACCCCTAGTTGCTCCAGAGGCGTGCGACCTCTGACATATATAGCATTGGATAAAAGCGTCAGCTAAATGAATTAGGGATGCAACGAATTTTCGGCCACCGAAAATTTTCGGCCGAAAATGGCATTTTCGGTTTTCGGCCGATAGACTTTTAATCACCGAAACAACACGGCCGAAATGTTGTGATGACACAAACAGAAACCGCGACCTGCACGTGCACCTGCATAGCGCAGACCACGAGCTCCCCGCAACATTCACTTCACACCAGAGGGTCTTAATAGAGAACATTCTCTCTTTTCTTATTCCTTTATTCGCAGCACTAAAGCGTCTCCTAACAAAGAGATTAAGACGGACCACGAAGTGAAAACAAAGAAAAGTACAGTCTTATAGAGTCTGTCAGCACACGTCTCACTGAGATCTTTTCGGATCCTCTGCACTTCATCGCGAATGTGCTTGATCCGCGTTATAAAGAACATTACTTGGATGCGGAAATAAGGCAGCGCGCACGAGAAATGATCCAGGCCGCGCTGGATGCGGAGAACCCGCGTGGAGACGGAGAAGCGCCAAGCGCAGGAGACTGAGATCAGAGCACAGAAAAAAAGACTCGCCTCTCTGCACCAGATGAGGGACATGCACCCTCGGTGTCTGATGTGTTCAGTGGAATTCTGCAAGAAAGTGCCTCAAATAATAATAATACGTTGGCTATTTTGTTCTTAGGCTACTATATATGTAACATTTTATATATATATATATATATATATATACACACACACATACATAATATCAGATTGTAGCCATTTTCTGCTAGATTTTCTGATAGATTTCTGCTTTAATTTGATAAAAATGTTTATTTATGCCCTGGCCCTATTTAAATACACTCTCTCAAATATTTCTCAAATGTCAGGTAGATGACAAGCTCAACAGCTAGATGGTTATCTGTCTGAAGTCCCCATCTCCAGAAGTGATAACAGTCTTGCCTACTGGAGAAGTAATGCACTTTCTAGTCCTACAGAGAACAATCTCAAATGCACTTCACCTAAATGCTCTTTGTTTTTATGAGAGAACAGTTCATTTTAAAACCTTTCTGCAGGCCAGTAGGCCTGTACATTATTATTTAATATTGTTGCAATGTGCTTAATAAATATTTGCATAATTTGTAATTATGTATTTTTATGTTCTTTTTTTATAATTTATGTAATTGTAATTATCTTTGAAACTTTAATATTAATTTATGCAATTGCAATGTCTTAATTTTAGTAAAGTTAGTACACGGTCATAGCAATAAATGCAATGGTACTAATAATTGGCATAATTTCTTTCGGTGTTTCGGTTTCGGTTTTCGGCCTTGGTTTTTTTCTCTTTTTCGGTTTTCGTTTTTGGCCAAGAATTTTCATTTCGGTGCATCCCTAATAATAAATGTAAATGTAAAGAAATAGTGTGCAACTAGTGGAAATAAATAGAATTGCAGTCTGTTTGTTTGAGCCGTGCAACTGGGCCGAATATGATAACAATGAGAGATGTGCAGCAGAATAAAATCACAGAGGAGATACACATTAGCTGTGTCTGGGTTAACAAACATCTAATCGAGCCTGTCGACCTGTGCGTGTACCAGTCATCTGTCTGGCAGCTGGTGGCTTTTTTCCTCGGGCGGCTTTGCCTAATTCTTCCTCCTCTCCCTTCTGAGGGTCGTTAGATGGTTGGCCACTTAACCCTGCCAGCATCTACAGCTCAAACAGCATCTTACCAGCTCACATTTGAGCTCTGAAAATAAATGATTCATGAGATAACCGGCAGGCCAAACTAAACAGAGTTATTTCAGCCCTGGTCACCCCAAGAGTCTGCCTTCTTTCCCCTAATCTGCAGGGTAAGGGCTCTTGGAGACGGCGGTAAGGATAAGGCATGGGGCAAACGTGAGCCCGCACAGAACTGCTGCTCTGGACTCTTTCTCACAGCTACCAATCACCAGAGACAGCATACAATTTCTTCACAGACGGGACATTTTAGGGCTGGACGATTAATCGAAAAGTAATCAAAACCGAAATTCATAACCTCTAACCGACGTAATTTCCCCATGTAGGTTATTTCGGTTTTTTTAATCTTGCTAACACTTCCCCCTTAAAAGCATCCTAGCGCGTGTGTAGCCACATGACTCTGCTCTCCAGTCAGTGGCATAAAAGCAAAACACGGAGGTGAACACCGGATCAACACATAGTGATGGCGCGTGCAGCTGCATTATTATAAATATTATTAATAAAAGATTATAAATAAAATTACAAAAAAATAAATAATATTATTAGCTGTAGACTTCATTTTAAAGCTAATTGCATTAAAATTTACTTCCACTAAAAGTGCATCATGATATTCGCTTCACTTTTATTTTATGAATACGATTATATTTTTTTTAAAATGTATATATAGAGCTCTTGAATATTATATTTATATACATGTAATTTATATATTCACTAGCTCTAGGATAATATAATATAATATAATACTACCATAAATGCTGCTAGAAAATCTCAGAACCACTCTTAAAATTACTTGATTATTAATGAAGTTTATACCAGAGATTCATTACTCTATAAGTGCATAGAAACAGTGAGTTACGACATCTGGCCTGCCGCTGTATAAAGATGCATTAGTTTGAATGATAACCTTTATTTGTCACCCACTGAAGAGGACGGATGCATGCATGGATTTTTCTGCGCGTATGAAATATTAATGGCCAATATTAGCCATCTTTGTCACTTCAATCACAGCTGAAGCTTCTGGAGGTGCTAATGGAAGTGGACGTGGCGGGGGGTTGGGTGAGCTTTGTGGTCTGGAGTGACAGAATCAAGCAGCACTGATGACTTCATATAGAGCCCTACTAGAGCCCTGCGTGTCACAGCGCGCCTGCGGTCCACGCCCTCCAGGACCCATGCTGACTTTGACATGAATGTAAAGTGACCTGCTGGTGTGGAGCAGTGACCCACCCTAACAGCTCCAGCTCTCCAGCGCCTGCCAACGTCACACACCATCAAGAAAAACACCTTCAGAGAGATGTTTGTACTATTTTGTAATTGTAGGCATGTATACATGCATCCAGGGTCTAAACTCACTCACCAATGGGAGTAAAAATCAGTGTTGGCGAGTATGCATAATGTAATAAATAATAATAACAATTATTATATGAATGAAAACTATGAAATCATTTATAGCTCAAAAGTATAATAGTGACATTTATTGATTTGTTAATTTTTATCATTTCAATAATAATTGTTATCATCACATAACATTTATCACAACATTATTAGTATTATTAATATTTGAATTAAAATTTTGAAATCATTTATAGTTCATAGCATTATAGTGATTTTTATTGATTTATTTTTTTAATTCATTAATATATTACTATTAATATTATATATATATATATATATATATATATATATATGAACTACAAAATAATATATAATAATTATTATTATTATTATATATTATATAATAATAATAATAATAATAATAATAACAATAATATATAATAATAATAATAATGTAAAGTAATAATGTAATAATAATTATTATTATCATTAACTCCGGCTGCAAGGTACCACCTCCTAAAATGTAACTGTAAGAACTAAATAAATAATAAATGTTAAACACAATTAATAACTAAGCCCCATTTTGGCAAACTTGCATGAATGCTATATTGTGAAATCATATGGGAAGTATCATAAGTTGACGTGAATGACTAAATCAAATGGGTCAGGTTTAGGATGGACAAGAGAAAGTGCGATGGAAATCCTGATTGGCTGCCTAAGCGTGTCACATGACTGTGTGTGTGTGTGGGGGGGCACATCCCAGAGGCCCTGTGTTTCAGAGTTCACGTAATCCTGCCGGGTTTAAGTGTTACGCCAAGCTCTTTCTTGCTAAAACTCTTTTTTTTCTTTGCCTATCATTCCCTCTATCACTCTCCCCAACTTCCCCCTGAACTGATTCCTATTCATGATTCACTCTCACACGCGGTCGCTGGCCTTTCTGCGCTCCTCCCCGTCACTCTTCCCGCAGATCAAGATTCTGCACAGGTTCCAGGAGCTTCTGGCACACAGGCAGGTATTTGAAGGGGAATTCTGGGGTTTCAAATAAACACACCTTTATACCTTAATCTGCTTTAAGATAGATTCGGTTGCAATTCAGAAGTAGCATTCTCAACGTTCCAAGGCAGAGCCTGACAACATCACACATGCAAAACATCATTGCTAATCACCGATCACCTACACCACCATTTTTTTAAATAGTCTGTTCTTCACAGCAAGTCTGCATTTATGATTAAAAAAAAAACACAGACAAACAATTGCTATCTAAAACAGCTGTTTTCTGTGTGAATCTGTGTTGAAGTGTAATGTATTTCTGTGATGCTCCGCTGTATTTTCAGCATCATTCCTCCAGTCTTCAGTGTCACATGATCTTCAGAAATCATGAAAATATGATGATTTACTGCTCAATAAACATTTCTGATAATTATCAGTGTTGAAAACCGTTGTGCTGCACAATATTTTTGTGGAAACCATGATTTACATATATCATGGGTTAGTAAGATACAAATAATACTTTAATTAATAAAGAACGCATTAAATTGAACAAAGTGACAGTAAAGACGTGTTGCAAAGATTTCTATTTCAAATAAATGCTGTTCTTTTGAACTTTCTATTCATCTGTGAATCCTGAAAAATAAAATGCATCTCAGTTTCCACAAAAAAGTTGAGCAGCACAACTGTGTTCAACATTGATAATAATCAGAAATAGTAATCATCATATTATTCTGATTTCTGAAGATCATGTCACACTGAAGACTGGAGGAATGATGCTGAAAATACAGAAATAACAGAAGTTTTAGATAGCATCACAGAAATAAATTACATGTTACAATATATTTACATAGAAAAGAGTTTATTTAAATTATAATAATATTTCACAATTTTTACTGTATTTTTGATCAAATAAATGCAGCCTTGGTGAGCAGGAGAGACCCGTGTACACATGGTAGTGTATGTGTGTCTACTGAGAGATCCCTGCAGGGGTCCTGTCTTTCACAGACCTCTCTCACCTCTTCCATGTTTAAGTGCATTAATATTGCACCAGGCCTGGTGGCGAGGTTAAATGGCCGCCCATCTGAGAGAGAAGGGAGGGGGAATATGTCAGACGGAATATTTTCCCGACTGATTCGGTGAAAGCAGCACATTCAATCTGAGCTGCCACACGGAGGACGCCACATGAGTCATTTACAGGAAATATAATCTGTCTCTTTCCCTCCATTAGCAACACATATACGCTGTCTCTCCATTAGCAACACAACAAATTCTCATATTTACTCCTTCATGCCATAGATGGAGAGATGGTGCTGAAACACAGTACTCTGAAAAACCTTGACGTTTCATGTAAACACTATGGCTAATCATCACGGGAAATATCAACCTTCCACGGGATTTCATCTCAATGTTAATTATGTTGAAACAACTCTGCTGCTTTTCGACAGGAAGGAAGGAAACGATGCAAAATAATTGCAGATGAATTGGAGGTATTGCTCAGCACCTTCACAACATTACTGTGTAATCTTTCCTAGCGTGAATTGAAGGATGTGTTTGACATGTTTAATTTCTGTCAGATTTGTCCGCGTACATTCTCAGGGCCACTGAGCTTTTGTCTGCGCTGTCAGAGACGATTACGTTCGCTCATCCACATTCCTGCACGCTCGCATTTTAGTGTGACAAAAAGACTGTTAATTGTATATCGATTTAGACCAAAGACATCCATGCAATCAAAACATGTGACAACACAGCTATTAGAAGATGATATGTAAAATATACAGAATACAACCGACATCACGGTTAACCTTAATTAACATTTAGTGCAAAAACTCTTTGTGGTAACGATTACAACATAGACAAAAGCATAATAGGGCTAACATTTTTTAAAGGATAAAATCAAGATCTAAAACAGCCATTCAGGATGGAAAAATTGATAAATATAAATATCCGTTGATGAGAGTAATATGCAGCAAATGATCATGGACAACCTTACATGAGCTTTCTTTTATCGTCAAATGTTGAAAATAGGCTAGTTTATGCTAACTTATATTTTTGTGGAAAACATCATACAGAATACAGAAATGAAAAGGCTACTTTTATTCATCAGTGATGCATTAAATTGATCAAAGTGACAGTAAAGGCATTTATAATGTTACAAAGATTTCCAGTTCAAATACTTGAACTTTCTGTTCATCTGTGAATCCTGAAAAATAAAATGTTTCACAGTTTCCACAGAAATATTGTGCAGCACAACTGTGCTCAACATTGCTAATAATCAGAAATGTTTCTTGAGCAGTAAATCATCATATTATTCTGAAGATCATGTGACACTGAAGACTGGAGGAATGATGCTGAAAATACAGCGGAGCATCACAGAAATAAATTACACTTTAACACAGATTCACATAGAAAATGGCTGTTTTAAATTATAATAATGTTTTTACTGTATTTTTGATTAAATAAATGCACAGCACTAAGAAGAACTTAGGCATTCAGAACAGAAAACTGCAGATAAATCACTGTTGATAATATCCAGCAAATGATCAAGTACAGCGCTGCATGACCTTTCAAAGTGAGTAATTCTCTAAAATCACGACCTAGCGTGCTTCATCCACAATGTGAGACCCATTATGCTGTGTTGCATTTTAAATTAGATCCATACCTAGTAATTACATTCATGACAAAGACATTTTCTTGAATCCACAAAGGAGCGAGAGAGAGAGAGA
This sequence comes from Carassius carassius, assembly GCF_963082965.1. Taxonomy (NCBI): domain Eukaryota; kingdom Metazoa; phylum Chordata; class Actinopteri; order Cypriniformes; family Cyprinidae; genus Carassius; species Carassius carassius. The sequence continues at coordinate 22,931,226 of NC_081803.1, forward strand.
GAGAGAGAGAGAGAGAAAGTGTGGATTTTACCAGCACTTTTGAGACTGAAAACAGCGAGGTCACCGGGAGGTTATGCAAACGGAACAAAACACTGAAAAATTAAACGCATGAGCACAAGAAAGAGGCACTCTGAGCTCAAGTGGCACGACTGCTGAGAAGATCTGAGAAGAGAGAACCGCCTCGAATCCAATGCACCACCTCACATCTTCATCAAGCACCTCACGAAACATTAAACGTCTGACTAGACAAAATGACTGAACGCAGAGAGTAGGGGTTAATGGTGGAGCGGTGGGCGTAATCCATTTACAGTGAGTTAGCAAGCGCTGGAGTGAGAGGTGAGCGGATGGCATTCATTTCGGGGTCGCAGCGATGGACTTTCAGGTCCATTTGTCTGAGGTGTTAGACACATAATTACCAGCACTGTCAGTGCGCACCACTGCTGCAGCAGAAGAACTGAAGGTGTAGTTAAATTAGTTAACTGACTGTGTGTACATGTAGGGGAGGGAGCTTTACACACTACAGAAAGCTCTGATAGAACATTTGACGGATACGGTTCAGCGAGAACTTGGTAAGTAAGTAAAATTTATTTGTATAGCACATTTCACAGATAAAATTCACAAAGTGCTTCACAACAATAGGTAGAATACACAACACTTATAAATACATTACAGCACATAATCAAAATAAACAGAAGTACACATAAGGCCACCCTACAGTCTAGTTAAAAGCCTCAGACTGGTCAGACTGAAATCAAATGGGAATTAAAGGAAATGGCAAGTTGACAACTTGACAAGAGGAATTGTGGGGATTTTCTTCCACCCTGATCGACTAAAGTCAATTCATTAAATAAAATGAAATACATAAAATAAGTACAAATGTGTATAGAGGATCTTCGAGGCTTTTATTCAAAGCTTTATCAAGTCAACATTTTTGATGAACTTTGCTTGTCGAATGAAAAACTACAGCTACATGAACTTATTTGAATACTGATACATTTTAATTCTACTTTGTTACATTTAAATTCATTGCAATTATGCATACTGTTTACTATCTCAATTCAAATTCAAGAAATGAGTCAGAATTCAAAAGATTTAAAAATGATAGATAAAAATCCACAACAGTCAATGGATGTCCAATATCATATTTCTGAACTATAAATAAGTAGATGCACACCCTATTTTTCATCCGAGCAAACATTAACAGGCCCTTGGAAAAGATATCACCTCTACTTACACCAGAAAAAAAATAGTCTGCCGTAGAAAAGCAGCCATGTGGATAAGCAAAAACACTCCAAATCAATTAATTTTCTGGCATTTGATTAAATTGAGTTTGTGGAAATTCATTTTCAGGAAATACCAGATGCAGATCTTGTCTGTTATGCTCTGAAATGCCACACATGGATACATAGAGGTCCGCAGATTAAAGGTTGCTGCAGGGTGAAGTCGTTCTGTCTAGTCGTGCTTCTCTATTACATTTCCCTCTGATTCAAAAGGCAATTCACGCCTCTCACCGCACCGCATTTATATTCCCACATCATCACTGGCTCGAAAAGTCCCGCACACACTATATTCATGGTCATAGTAGCAGTAAGAAATGAAGGGGAGCAAAACATAATGAAAAATAATATCACAGGTGATAATGCAATTACTGAGAATAATGCAGACTAGAGGCTGTGGGAACACCCATACTTCTGGGTTTCTCCACCAACCAACAGGTTTTTCATGCATTTGAGAGCCACACAGAGTGAAACCCAACATTTCCCCAACAATCACACCAGAGAAAGACTTTCTGATTATTGTGATGTAAGAAATTCAGAAATCCTGTTCAGGGGTTGTGAAATTAGTTTCTTTCATACCTGCTTCCATTAGCTGTTGTTTGCACTGCAATCAAATCTGCTTGTGCCAAATCATTTCAATGAATGAAGCAATGAAAACAAAGGAAGGTTTGTGTTGAAGTCTGCTTCTCAGATGTTTGAGTCGTCAAGTGTTTCAAAATGTCAAAATTCTCTAACTTTCTTTATAAAAAGATCAAATGATCTTAGCTGTTCTACATTTCATTTCACAGCTCTATACTCTTACTAGACGTCAAGAAATGACTCATGTGTTTCTATTTTTATTTTCTTCTAAAGAACTCAAGGAAAAACATCTAAGAAAAATTCATACTTTAAATAAATGTAAGAACACCAATAATTCCTCCAAGCTATGAAAGAACAACCTCTGCACAATTAAATGCTCCTCAGTCATCTTTGATTACATGAAGTAGGGCTGGGTGATATATCGAATATTAGCAATAATATCGGAATGACTTTGACGACGATGTAAAATTAGAAAATATCGGAAATATCGAATATTTCAAATTCAAGCATACTTTCCCAAAAGAAGGCGCCGAACGTCCAAAAAAGGAACATGTAACATGCTGACTGCTCTACACTCCTCTACTACGAGAGCTTTCATGAGAGCAGTTGCCAGATAACAAGAGTTTAAATCCCTGAATCAGAGCTTCGCTGTTACAAGGATACATTTTCTGCCCAATGTTTGCTTATTTTAAGCAAACTGGCAACTAAGCGCACATAATTACACTTTTAAAAAATGTAAATAAAATACTTATCCCAGTTGCATAGTTTAAATTGTGAATTGCATGCACTAGAAAGTTGACAAAATGCACTTTCTGTACTTGTTTTGCACTACTTCAGTTACATATAGGCCTACATGTGTTCATTTAAAAAAAAAAAGCAGTCAGTGAACACTTGGTCTAGATTTAATTTAACTGCTTAAATTACCATTTTAATAAAAAAATTTAATGGCCAAAAGAAAATGTTCTTTTTAATTATTTAAATGCAAATGCAAACATATTGAGATATATATCGAATACTGTAAAAATGTTGACGATATTGAGATATAATTTGTTATATATATCGCCCAGCCCTAACATGAAGGAAGCATTTCAGGAACTTATAATGACACGGAAGAACTGATGAAGAGCGACAGCATTGTCTTTTCAATTTCCACCTCAGAGAACACAACTGTGAAGCCCAAAATCTGACTAGAACATATCTGTGTTTATTCGTTTATTGGTAATGAATGACTACTATGGAAGGCATTTTCTGCCAAATTTAAATAAATAAATGAAATGATTAAAATTAAAATTAAAACCAGATTAACGATTTCATTACAGAAAACTGTACGCAAAATATGTGACAAAATTGAGAATGAAATTAAATGATTTCATTTTCACGGTGACATAACCTGTCAAATTGAAAAATAAAATGCAATTGGTGATTTCACATTTCATTTTCAATAGAGTCTCGAGGCAAGACTGCCAATATTAAAATGAAAAGCCAAACGTGAAAAAGAAACTATACATACAGTTTTTACAAAGCTCTTTATTAACGCTCACACAATAATAGTGACACAATTCAAATTTAAATGTAAATTTTACTTGTCATATTAATTCCTCTTTTATTTCACTGTTTTCATTTTCGTTTTCAAAGACAACCTGCATGCAAATTATATGTTAATGAGTGGGTGTGGCTCAATTTGTTGTTACGTGGAGGAGCTATAATGGCGGTTATGTCCAGTATAGCAGCAGAATTAAACCAGCTAGCAAACATTTCGGATGATAATGACTTCATTTTGCTACGAGTTGAATCTATCTTGGATACACTTGGACATTTTGCAGCCGTCACAAACTCAGCAGACAGCAGATTTTCCGGGGAGTCTCGTGGAGGCTCAGGCCGAGGAACTGCAGTGGGTCGAGGGTTTGACGCATGCTGGTCAGGCTGGTTGTTTCTTCCACGTTCTAATGCTGCAGCAGCTTCCCGCAAAAGCTCACTAACAGATTCGCCATGTCTCGATTACAATATATTCACATTTTAATGTCGTTTCACACATTGTTTCAACCACCATTCAACTCATGCACACGAGACTTCGACGATTGTCTCTAGCGCCGTTACTTGAATAAGCCACACCCACTCATTAACATATAATTTGCATGCAGGTTGTCTTTGAAAATGAAAACGAAAATGAAAACAGTGAAATAAAAGAGGAATTAATATGACAAGTAAAATTTACATTTAAATTTGAATTGTGTCACTATTATTGCGTGAGCGTTAATAAAGAGCTTTGTAAAAACTGTATGTGTAGTTTCTTTTTCACGTTTGGCTTTTCATTTTAATATTGGCAGTCTTGCCTCGAGACTGTATTGAAAATGAAATGTGAAATCACCAATTGCATTTTATTTTTCAATTTGACAGGTATGTCACCGTGAAAATGAAATCATTTAATTTCATTCTCAATTTTGTCACATATTTTTAGTACAGTTTTCTGTAATGAAATAGTTAATCTGGTTTTAATTTTAATTTTAATCATTTCATTTATTTATTTAAATTTGGCAGAAAATGCCTTCCATAGACTACATGGGTAATTCACTTCTATATATATTTGGGTTCACCTCGGAATCTCAAATTTACCCTCCAGCTGTCTCCATCTCACAACACAGCATACGCCTTTGGACTTGGCACTCCCAAGAGGAGATAAACTCAGAAAATAAACACACACAACAGTAGAGCGGGCACCGCTGACAGGAAATGCCTCCGAATACTAGGCTTGTTGGGGGAAAAACCCAAAGAGCAATAAAAAAAACCATGAAGGAACGTAAAGAAAGGGCAGCCTGTCCTCTATTGTTCTGTGACAAGAGTCTTTGAAGGATTCTTTCATGTGGCCCCGGGGCCTCTGCTCAATCCCGCTCCTTCCTCTAGCAACTGGGGTGCAGGCGGGCCCCAGGGCTAAAAAATCCACCGCACCGCTGCTCAGCAGCAGGGAGGCCTGAGCTGATTTTCTCATGCCAACTGTTGGCTGTCGGTTAATACTGTGAGTAAAGAGTCTGCCCCCGCCGGCCGCAGCAAACCCCTCTCCCGCTGAGCAAATGAAACCCTGTGTGCGCTGTAGGCTGGATGTTTCACTGCCACACCGTAGGGGGCGTTCCTCCATTCAGACCAGGTCTGGGGCAAGTCATCCGTCTTTCGGGGTAACGGGGATCTCGCTCTCTCCTTCCGGAGTGGCCGGTTTTCCGACTGGAATGCACCTCCCTGCAGTGCAGGTTGAAAGCATTCTTATCACTCCCCCATCATCAGGGTTTATTTAATAGCTATCACAAAGTCAACAACAGGCACAAGTAAGGGGCCTCTTTAGACCCGCCTCGGTGTGATGAATTGAGCCCATCAGGCAGGCCAGCTGCCCCGGAGGTTAGCAGGCTGCCCCTACCAGGTTTCAGGCCAGGACTGGAAGAAGAAAACAGGACAAGAGAGGCACATTTGTAATGGCATGCCAAAGCGCACACTGGGCCGATAGATTTCAGCCAATATTTTCTCAGTGGTGACCCAGAGTGGGAGCCAAAGCCATTGCCAGTGACATGCAGTGCAATATGGACACACTTGTGCCCATGTTCTGGACTATCGTTTCCATTCATGATTGAAGAGACTGGCTGTGACAGCTGCTGAAATACAGCACAGGTAATGGAGCCTTTATTTCTGTAGCATTATCTATGTGGTAACCAGGCAAACCGGAGTCTAAAGCACCTGAAAGCTCATCCCTCATCCTTGTCTGTGCTCCTTAAAAAGATGAAGGTGCAATAATCACTGTGGTCTCCCGCTGCCGATGTCCGCTGGCCGGTGCATAGCGACTTTGGAAATTAGCAATAACCGGTGAAAAATGGCTTAGGTGGATTTCTGAAAAACACCTCTTGATTTCCCCATAATTTGTGAAAACGTGCAAGCGTGATTCATTAAAAGGAAATTAAGAGTGAACCTCACAAATAAGCCTGTGCCCGAAAGCTGACCTTGATGCGGTTAACTTTCCCCCGCTGTGACCGGGAACAGGACATATGTGATCTTCAGCTCTGCCAGCTCACCTACGGGCCAACAATGCTTCTACCCTCGCATTCACACCTGCAATGATTATACCACGGCTGGAGGAGTGTGATATCGAGAGCACAGAGAGGAAGAAAAGCAAAAAGAGATCGCAAGAGGGGACGGGGGGAAAAACGGATGATTTAAGGTCTATCAAGTAAGCACTTTCTCCTCATAACCTCTTTTCTTACCTCCATCCTCTTTTTCTCTACCGTCTTATTCTCTGTCTCCCTTTTAAAGATGATGAATGGCATGGTGGTGAGAGGCTATTAATCTGGGCGCTGTTGTTGAAAAGGTTCTGATAGGGCTTAACATCGCCCCAGTGTTGCGGTAGAAAACATGGTACAGTCTGGACACAATGGCACATAAGCCTTTTTCGATAAGGATGGCACAAAAAACACTCCAAATCCTGTCTACATAAGCACACTAGGCATTTATCTGCATAGCAATAGATATAGCCGTAGCAAACGGGTCAAACTATGGTCCCTTATGGACTAGACCCAGGCATAATCTGCTGACTTAAAGCATTTTCAGTGCTGATTCTAAAAGGAGAAAACCTGAAAAATAGTTATAAGCATGCATTAAATTGGTATATAAAAGCATTATCCAATTACGTTTAATGAAAGATGATTTTTATGGAGTTCTGTGTAAGTAGATTATATTATTTATTTTCTTTAGCCAAAGAAAGTGACCAGAAATGAATAATTTTGTCTTATTAGCTTGGGGCTTTCATTTCCATATAATTAGCATATGCTGGCTACATTTATTTAGGGAGGGAAAACTTCTGCAAAATTTCTCTGACTAAAAATGAAAAGGGATGCAACAAAGTAAACATGAAAAAAAAAAAAAAAAACAGATCCTGGAGCAGAAGAGAGAAGCCAGCTGGGATCACAGACGTTGAATATTTCCCTTACTGGTCAGTTAATTTGAAGCTGATCAAAGCTGCCCTGCCCCGGAGACACTGGCGGGTAAACAGGTCGGGTTATCAAAGCTGACCTCCTTATTCACAGGGACTTGAATATAAGACCACCACCGCAGGGGCAGACGCCAATCAAGTGAAGAGCTGCCACGCAAGACAGAAAGCAGAACCACACGGCACTGGAAAAGTATCTGCCAAAGACATGAGCAAATTTTTGTGGTAAGGATAAAAAAAAAAAAAACAGGAAATTCCCAGCATCCTCTCGCTGCCATATGGGGTTTGGGTGGCCTTGAACGCTCCATGTGAATAGCTGTATTGTTGCTCTGAGTATTCAATGAGCTGTAGATCACGGCACGGAAGAACAATGGAATGAATCAAGCAAGGACCTCCGTAAGGTCAAGTGAGGCCCATTTGAGAAACGCACAGCAGGTAGATGTATGATGTAGCATGTAGGAACAACTCAACAGACAACAGGTCGTTCACTGACACTGACTCAGTCGTGATTGACTGACAGGAAGAAGTAAGTGGGAGTCCGAAGCGACTGTAAGGAGGTGACGGTGGGTTCCACGGATCTCATTTCCTCTCGCGCTGTTCAATCATTTAGCAGTGTGCGTTCCAAAAGGTGAGCGAGCGTCTCGGGTTCAGCATGCAGATGAGGCTGATGGGTTCAGCCAGAGGGGAGTAAGTTGGATTGTAGACTGAATGGAGGTTAACCACTTATTGTTTCAAATCAGTCACTCTCTCTTTCACCGGGTCCCCTCTCGGGTTTCTAGCATTGCGGAAAAAGAGGGGGGATATGTATAAAATTACAAACTCCCCTCCGTTCATCACAGTTTGATGTTTTATTAAAAGTGCAGCTATTTCGAGAGGGAAGTTCCCAGAACCTCTGAAGGAGGTAGGTGAAAAGCTCTCCAAAGGTGTGATCAGAAACAGAAATGGGGGGTTTAAGTCACACTCACAGTTATATTTTTCTTTTTGACTTTTAGCAGCCTTAAAGCACCGCTGTCTTCCTTTGTCGCTTCAAGAGCTCTTTCTCAAAGCAGTTTAACCGCAACCGAACCGGCTGTGGAAAGCAAGCATGAAAGCTTGGTGCTGTGCAAATGTGATTCAAAAGGAAAAAAACACAAATGCAATGGGTTGTGCGTAGGGTTGTAACGATATACCGGTATGACGATATACCGCTATATAAACATGTACGATTATCATACCGTGTACATTTGCTTATCTACGGTATTGAGAGAAAATAACAAACACAGAATTTCACCTGCGCCTAGGCAACAATGTTCCACCTAAGGGGCCGTTCACATATCGCACCTAAAACACGTGGAAAACGTTAGACGAGCTGCTTTCTGATTTTTTCCCAAAGCCTTCTGGCACTTGCGCTCTTGAGGCGTCTGCCGTTGCGAAGCAAAATGACCCGCTCTCTCCATGAAGACGCGGAAATTTCAGCAATGGATATATGAATTTGCAGCACTAAAAATTGCTTGCAATAGCTCTGCTACTTGATTTATGTTCCTTTATGTTCCCTATGATCAGCTGTTCCTTCATCTTGGCTGAGCTTTCAACGTTGTTACGGGAAAGGTGAGGAAGCTACATGACCTGCGGTAAAATTGGCACTAGTAGGCCTATGGGAATACTTTTTGCATAGAAAAGACGAATGCTTATTTGTCCTTGAAGGTAGACACAGTTTGCAAAAACTGTGGTCGGAAAGCAGCTGCAAAACGAGGAAATGCATCGAACATGTTTACCTATTCAGAACATCATCATCCCGTGCAATTTAAGGTTAATGCATTATGATTTCTGTGATGCGGAGTGAAGCACAGAATCCAGTCATGACAATGAATTTACAGTAGCTAGCTAATTATTATTTTATTTAATTATTAATGATAAATATAAGTTATTAAACTAATAAATAATCAATGGTAAAATTTTCTTGTTTTTGATTAATGAAATTTGAATAAAAACATGCTTTCAAATAATTGTGGATAAGAGATTGATCGATTAAGGCTGATAAAGGTTAACTGATGTAATGGTGGGCTGCGTGCGGCTCATGTGCAGAACACGTGCGAGCGGCTGTGAGTTACGTTGACCGTATCATCATTCATTCACAGTGTACTAATTAAGCTTTTAATGTGATTTAAACTTTAAAAGTACATTAAAATAGAAACAACACAAAAGTTCTTCAACATGAAAAGCAATAGAAATGTAGTAACTAAGTCATTTCATCAGATAACTGCACACTGCAGGGCTGCGGGACACAAGACAGAGAGACTATTCATTCCTACAACTTGTTAATTCATTTCTACAACTTATTAATTTGTGGCAATTGTCCATGTTTCGGTAATTTTGTTCCCTAAATAACCCATGATTTAACTGAAATAAGGGAACAAATTAATAAAATCGAACGAATTATTAATTCATAAAATCTTTAATTTCCCTTCCCATGTTTACCACACACAGTAGCCTAAGAGATGCGATTAAAAGTGAAAGATAATAAAATAAACCTGCGAAATTAGAAGATTTAAGAAAAGAAACCGGTAAACCAGAACAAATTAAGCCACATTAATGTATCTCGAACGGCATCCAGAGGCATGGTCATCTAACATTTTCCTAACCCTGTGTTTTTTTTCTCTCTCTCTCTGTCTCCGCTGTTTCGATCGCGTCGGAGCCTGGAGCACACGTATATTCTAGCGATTCAAACTTACATCACAGTCTGTTCATTATCAAAATAAAATACAGTCAAACTAAACATTTAAAAGGTTACACTGGTCAGTTTAAATAGACGGTGTACCGGTCCTCTCTGCTGTTCCAAGGATATTTTTGCTCATATGAAGAGGATCATCTTTTCTGTGTATGTGCGAATGTGTAAGTAGTTAACATTATAAATAATAGTTTAAGATTCAGATTTGGATTTGTGCCGAATGAGACAGGAGCAGTAATCTCCAAATAAATCTAGTCAAAGCCGCGCTCGCTCGTCCTCGTCTGCATGCACGTGCTGTCATGACCTAATGCACTGTGTGCTGGATTTTTAAAAACAAATAGGCTAGGCCTACCGGAACGCAAAAATTCTAAATCTGACATTTTCTAGAACAGAATCCAGCAGGATCAAATTAATGTGAGCAACAGTGTTTTGCTGCAACAGTGCCGATATATGGGGTTCACTTAATGCATAGCACATTCACACGCCGGCCACAGTTACATTTGGGATCATTTTATTTTAAATGCCAAAATGTCAGTTGAAGATAGGGCTGGGCGATATATCGAATATTAGCGATAATATCGGAATAATTTTGACGACGATGTACAATTGGAATATATCGGGAATATCGAATATTTCAAATTCAAGCATACTTTCCCAAAAGAACGCGCCGAATGTCCAAAAAAGGAAGCTGTAACTGCTGACTGCTCTACGCCCCTCTACTACGAGAGCTGTAATGATAGCAGTTGCCAGATAACAAGAGTTTAAATCTCCGAATCAGAGCTCCACTGTTACAAGGATACATTTTCTGCCCGGTGTTTGCTTATTTTAAGCAATCTGGCAACCATGTGCACGTGCTCACTCCTCATTGCGGAAGAGCCGCTGACGATAATCTGAAAACACTAACAAGCTGGAATTGAGCGATCTAATGAAAGCGTCGTTCAGCCGGTCTGTGTTCTGTCGTGAGATCTCAACTGTATTGTTTGCGTTTGTGATCGCAAAATAAATGCACTTACTCGACCGCTGATGTTTGAATAGAGAAACAGGCTATGGCCATTTGGAATTACTATTGGGGAATTTCACTGATATGTTTACCAGTTTCCATAATATAGACCGAGAGAATGCAAAAGTCTTTGGTATTCATTTATATATATTTATATATAAGAAATAGCTATGTGCTTCAGCAACTAGCTCCCCATCTAAGAGGGTTTTTAGTGTCAGTAGGAACATAGTTTCATGCCACAGAGCTTCTCTTAAAACCACAGACAGTTGACAGACTTGTGTTCTTAGCTTAAAAACTTGTTAAAAAAATTTAAATAAAATACTTATCCCAGTTGCATAGTTTAAATTGTGAATTGCATGCACTAAAAAGTTGACAGAATGCACTTTCTGTAACTGTTACTTAATTTGCACTGCTTCAGTTACATATAGGCCTACATGTATTCATTTAATAAAAAGCAGTAAGTGATCTCTTGGTCTAGATTTTTTAACTGCTTAAATTAGCTGTTTAATCTAAATGGTTTTTTTTTTTAATGGGCAAAAGAAAATCATGTTTTATTTTTTTGTTATTTAAATGCAAATGCAAACATATCGAGATATATATCGAATATATCTCGTTGGTTGTTGGCGGCTGTACTGCGTTTGAGCTCCGTCACTATATTCTTTTCATTGACTATTTTTAACTCAAAAAACAATTTTATACATCATCGTTTCCGTTTATATAACGTGTGAATATATCCTCTATTGTATTCTACAACAAAAACAATCAGAGCGCCTCGCTATCACTAGTTTTATTTTGATCTCCCGGGTCCGCTATTAGCTTTTAGCCCGTTAGCATCAGCGGCGTGGTTGCAGCTAACTGCGCTAACATTGCTAATACTCTATTCACACACATTACCACTGCTGTACTCACTGTTACTTGCTTTAATGGCGGATGAATGTCTCCACTCTGTGCAGCTCGAGCTCGAGGCCGTGGGAAAGCAGATTCGCGACCTGGAGGTAAGGCAGGCCCAGCTGAGAGAGCGGAGAACCGCGCTGGAATCATCCCGGGCTGACGCTCACAAGTCCGGGGTAAGTATACAGCGATCTGTTAACAGTCCCACCACGTCTACTCCGTGTGTTTCTCTGCACAGGCCCGGTGCACCCAGGACGCGATCTTCTCAGATGTCCTTCACTGCGACGCCGGGACACCACGGACCCTGGGTGCATCCACAGCGGAGGACGCGAGCCGGGTCCCGGGCGACGACTTCTCCCCCTCCTGCCTTCGACATCTCCATCCGGAACCGCTTCGCTCCCCTCCGCGAGACAGGACGCGACGCTGTGATCATCGGAGACTCCATCGTCCGACACGTAAGTGCTACGTTAGCCGAAGGTAAAGTGCACACTCATTGTTTGCCTGGTGCTCGTGTTCTCGATGTTTCTGCGCAGATACCCGCGATCCTGAAGGTCGACGAGAGCCCCAGAGCGGTCGTGCTTCACGCCGGGGTTAACGACACCACGCTGCGGCAGACGGAGACGCTGAAGAGGGACTTCAGCAGCCTGATCGAGACGGTTCGCAGCACGACGCCCGCGGCGACGATCGTCGTGTCAGGACCACTGCCCACGTATCGACGAGGACACGAAAGGTTCAGTAGACTTTTTGCTTTAAATGAATGGTTGTTGTCATGGTGTAAAGAACAGAAACTGCTATTTGTTAATAACTGGAATCTTTTCTGGGAGCGTCCTAGGCTGTTTCGCGCTGATGGATTACACCCCAGCAGAATCGGAGCGGAGCTGCTCTCTGACAACATCTCCAGGACACTTCGCTCCATGTGACTAGTAAGACAATTCTCTAATAACTATTATGATGAGTTTTGTTCCACCCGCTTAAATGATAAAAGTACTTGTGCTGTAAAAACTATTAAGACTGTGTCTGTTCCCCGAATAGTGAGGTCAAAATATAATGTAGGATCTAGAAAAAATCTTATCGTAATTAAACCAGAAAAATGTAAAGTAAATGAACAAAAACAATTTTTAAAGTTTGGGCTCATAAATATTAGATCACTCACACCCAAAGCAGTTATTGTAAATGAAATGATCACAGAAAATAGTTTTGATGTACTCTGCTTGACTGAAACCTGGCTAAAACCAAATGATTATTTTGGTCTAAATGAGTCTACTCCACCAAACTACTGTTATAAGCATGAGCCCCGTCAGACTGGTCGTGGAGGAGGTGTTGCAACAATATATAGTGATATTCTCAATGTTACCCAGAAAACAGGATACAGGTTTAACTCTTTTGAAATACTTTTGCTAAATGTTACACTGTCAGACATGCAAAAGAAATCTAATGTATCTCTTGCTCTGGCTACTGTGTATAGACCACCAGGGCCGTATACAGAATTCCTAAAAGAATTTGCAGATTTCCTCTCAGATCTTCTAGTTACAGTTGATAAGGCGCTAATCATGGGAGATTTTAATATTCACGTTGAAAATGCAAATGATACATTAGGACTTGCGTTTACTGACCTAATAAACTCCTTTGGAGTCAAGCAAAATGTCACCGGGCCCACTCATCGTTTTAATCATACACTAGATCTAATTATATCGCATGGAATCGATCTTACTGCTATAGATATTGTACCCCAATGTGATGATATTACAGACCATTTCCTTGTATCGTGCATGCTGCGTATAACTGATATTAACTATATGTCTCAGCGTTACCGTCTGGGCAGAACTATTGTTCCAGCCACCAAAGACAGATTCGCAAATAACCTGCCTGATCTATCTCAACTGCTATTTGTACCCAAAAATACACATGAATTAGACGAAATTACTGACAACATGGGCACTATTTTCTCTAATACATTAGAAGCTGTTGCCCCCATCAAATTGAAAAAGGTTAGAGAAAAACGTACTGTGCCATGGTATAACAGTAATACTCACTCTCTCAAGAAAGTAACTCGTAGTCTTGAACGCAAATGGAGAAAAACTAACTTGGCAGTTTTTAAAATTGCATGGAAAAACAGTATGTCCAGCTATAGACAGGCTCTAAAAACTGCTAGGGCAGAGCATATCCACAAACTCATTGAAAATAACCAAAACAATCCAAGGTTTTTATTTAGCACAGTGGCTAAATTAACAAATTACCAGACGCCACCTGATTCAAATATTCCACCAACGTTAAATAGTAATGACTTTATGAATTTCTTCACTGATAAAATAGATAACATTAGAAATACAATAGCGAATGTAGATTCTACAGCGTCTAACACTTCAGTTTCATCCATCGCACCCAAAGATAAACTGCAGTGCTTTACAAATATAGGACAGGAAGAGCTAAATAAACTTATCACTGTATCTAAACCAACAACATGTTTATTAGATCCTGTACCCACTAAATTACTAAAAGAGCTGTTACCTGTAGCCGAAGAACCGCTTCTCAATATCATTAACTCGTCGTTATCTTTAGGTCACGTCCCAAAACCATTCAAGCTGGCGGTTATCAAGCCTCTTATTAAGAAACCAAAACTAGATCCTAGTGTACTGGCAAATTATAGGCCTATTTCAAATCTTCCATTTATGTCTAAAATTTTAGAAAAAGTTGTGTCTGCTCAATTGAGCACCTTCCTGCATAAAAATGATCTGTATGAAGAATTTCAGTCAGGTTTTAGGCCCCACCATAGCACAGAAACTGCACTTGTTAAAATTACAAATGACCTGCTTCTTGTGTCAGATCAAGGCTGCATCTCATTTCTAGTCTTACTTGATCTTAGTGCTGCGTTCGACACCATAGATCATGACATACTCATAGATCGATTACAAAACTATACAGGTATTCAAGGGCAGGCTCTAAGATGGTTTAGATCCTACCTGTCCGATCGCTACCATTTTGTTTACTTAAATGGGGTGTCATCTCATTTATCATCAGTAAAATATGGAGTGCCACAAGGATCCGTCCTAGGTCCCCTTCTATTTTCAATATACATGTTGCCCCTTGGTAATATTATTAGAAAATACGGAATAAGCTTCCACTGTTATGCTGATGATACTCAGCTATATATTTCAACGAGACCAGATGAAACTTCCCAATTATCTAAGCTAACAGAGTGTGTTAAAAATGTAAAAGATTGGATGACAAATAATTTTCTCCAATTAAATTCAGATAAGACAGAGATATTAATTATTGGACCAAAAAACACCACACAGAATCTTGTAGATTACAATCTGCAACTAGACGGATGTACTGTTACTTCCTCTACAGTCAGAAATCTGGGTGTTATATTAGACAGCAATTTGTCTTTTGAAAATCATATTTCCAATGTTACAAAAACTGCATTCTTCCATCTTAGAAACATTGCCAAGCTACGAAACATGTTATCTGTTTCTGATGCAGAAAAGCTAGTTCATGCATTCATGACCTCTAGACTGGACTATTGTAATGCACTTCTAGGTGGTTGTCCTGCTTCGTCAATAAACAAGCTACAGGTAGTCCAAAATGCAGCAGCTAGAGTCCTTACCAGGTCAAGAAAATATGATCATATTACCCCAATTTTACAGTCTCTGCACTGGCTACCTATTAAGTTCCGTATCTGTTACAAATTATCATTACTTACCTATAAGGCCCTAAATGGTTTAGCTCCTGCGTACCTAACTAGCCTTCTACCACGCTACAACCCATCACGCACCCTAAGGTCACAAAACGCTGGACTTTTGGTAGTTCCTAGGATAGCAAAGTCCACTAAAGGAGGTAGAGCTTTTTCACATTTGGCTCCCAAACTCTGGAATAGCCTTCCTGATAATGTTCGGGGTTCAGACACACTCTCTCTGTTTAAATCTAGATTAAAAACGCATCTCTTTCGCCAAGCATTCGAATAATGTATCTCTTAAATTGTGAGTGTAGTTGCATCTGCATTTTTATTCTTTAGCTTGGGTTAAACTAATTTTACTTTGTTGGATCAGCAGCTATGCTAATGATGTCTCTATCTTGTTTCTATGTTTTGCCACGGGATTTACATCCCGTGGTAACTAGGATTTACACAAGCTCCAGTCTGGATCCAGAACACCTGAGAAGAGATGATGCTGACCCTCAGAGGACCCCAGATGATCCTAACCTTGAATCAACAAACAGAACTAACAATTATTGCTACATGTGTGACTGCATCATATAATTACTATTAATTAATAATATTGATAGTTCATCATCTAGCTGACTACGTCTTGTATTATTATTATTATTTTTAATTTTCTGTAAAGTTGCTTTGTAACGATTTGTATTGTAAAAAGCGCTATACAAATAAACTTGAATTGAATTGAATTGAATATCGTAAAAAATTTGACAATATCGAGATATCATTTTTTTTGTATATCGCCCAGCCCTAGTTGAAGACATTGCAATTGTGTTTTAAAATACAACAACGAGCACCACAAAACCATTTAAAGAGGCGCGTTCAGCGTAGGGCTGGGCGATATGGCTTAAAAAAAAAAAAATCTCCGATTTTGTCACACCAAACCCGATTTTCGATTTTAATCAATTTTTTTTTCTATTTAAAAACAAACTACAACCGACAAAGAAGTTGCTCAAAGCAAATGTACTCTTTATTTTGTTCTGATTTTCACTTATGCGGTTTAATCTAAATTTCCCCTTTGTGCATAAGTGTAACAGGAAACAAGCCTCAAAACATGCTTGTAAACTAGATGGCAGGCACTGCCATTGTAAACAGTGAAAATGTAGCTTATCAGTTTTCTAATAACTTACAGTGACACAATGCACCTTCAAAATAAATTACAATTTTATTTTGTATTTATATTTTGTGTCCCTCTTTGATAAAAAACTTTTGGTTAAATAAATGTAACCAAAATGACAAAATTAGATCTATTACAAAAATACATACTTGTCACAGTGGTATTCATAAAGTGCTAACAAAACTTTAAACTCATTAGCGTTAGCATTACAGAAAGGTCTGATTTACGCACTGTTACAACAGTGATTGTTTTTTTCTTCTTTATTTTTTTACATTGACATTTGAGTTCATGATTTTAATGTTGTTGTTTTTTGTGGCACACTAGACAGACTGTTGATCTTTGAATAATCTCATCTGGTCACCCTAACGCTAGTGAAGTATAACCACACTTTGGAACGTTTTGCTCTCTCCGCCATCGTCACTCTTTATTATTAAACGTGAGTTTTCCGCGCGCATGAGAGATGTCGCAGATCTCACAGACAAACTTCTTAATAATATCGCAAATTAGAAATGTTTGGTAAGATAAAATGTGCACGATAACATTATTAAGCAAATCTTTTCACCATCGTCACTCTTTATTATTTAGCGGGAGTTTTCGTTCTGTTATTCGTGTGTGTGCGCCGCGCTCATTCTTGTTGTGTTTGTGTGTGTGTGTGTGTGTGTGTGTGTGTGTGTGTGTGACTGACAGACAGCCTCCGCAGCGCGGATGACAGATTTTGCAGATCTCACAGACAGACGACTTAATATGATCGCACATTAGAAATGTTTGGTGAGATAAAATGTGCACGATAACATTATTAAGGAAAAATACATAGTACATACATTTTTTTCCCTCCAGTACTGAAAGCAGAACCGATAGCGTCAGATCTTACTGATACTACGGTCTTTCATAATTTAGCCCCGGTGCCAGTTTAATACCGGGTTTCGGTACCCATCCCTACTGTTTAAGATGCTGGAATAAATTTGTTGTGCTGCTACCTTTTATAGCAATGGCTTTTAAACACACTTTGCAATGTGGCGTTATTTGTTCTGAGTCTGACACTAAAAAAGCAAACCAATTCCAAACAACGGATGAAACGGTGCCTTTCTTTGGAACGAGCTCTGCGCTGTTAACTGTCATGTTGTCTGTGTGCGGCTGTAAGGAAAGCGGGGGGGGGGGGAGCCCACTCTAAACTACGGAAACCTAAGGGGAGAGCCGGTGGTGGAAGTTAAAGAGAAAACCGATTTTCATTAAAAACAAAATCGCCCTTAACGTCAAATTCGAGTTAATCGATAAAATCGATTTATCGCCCAGCCCTAGTTCAGCGGTCTCTATGCAGGGTAGAAAAGTCAACAAAGTAAATTGATCTCAAATGTATGGCGCTCTCTCTTCATTTTATAAAATAATCCTAATCACATCTATTCATTTTATAATCCTTCTACTAGCATTTTATTCAGACTAAAACCCACTTTAATTCAAGTGAGAAAGCGTTTTGTGTGTGTGTGTGTGTGTGTGTGGCTTTTGCAAATCCTGTCATGCCAGTGACTGCTGCCTGCAATAGATCCATTTTGCAGCATTATGGTTAACGATTAATAGATAAATTGATTGTTAATTTAAACGACAATCGATTATGGAATTAATCAATATTTTGTTCAACCCCCCAATAAAAACTGTTTTGATTGTTTAATACCGTATACCGTGAAACCGTATAACCGCGGTATTTTCTGAGACGATAATCATACCATGAAAATCTCATACCGTTACAAACTTAGTTGTGCGGCCATCTGCTTCGATTAGCTTCAGCAATACATGTCTAACTCCCAGCGAATATGCTCTGGGACAAAGGCATAGGAGTCACCACCCGTCCTTGACCCAGTTGGCACGCACACTACTCAGAGACATCCGCTCCATCCCTGAAGCCAGTCT
This sequence comes from Carassius carassius, assembly GCF_963082965.1. NCBI lineage: Eukaryota > Metazoa > Chordata > Actinopteri > Cypriniformes > Cyprinidae > Carassius > Carassius carassius. Next base: position 22,949,380 of record NC_081803.1, read on the forward strand.
CTCCACCAAGAGTTCCTGATTGGACATTTTATCCCCAGAGCAATCACACCCCCGACAGTGTTCTCAAACGTCCTTCTCCACAGGAAAACTGCCACCTCGCTGTGGATCCTCTGAGGAGCTTTATCCTGCATCTTCTCCTCAACTTATTTTACCTTCGGATTCAATAGTAACCGGCAAATGAATAAACAGAATCGGAAAGCTGTCGACTGTTATCCATCAATGCAGGGTTATGGTGCTGCTGTCAAACTCATTTTGGGTTTAAAAGTAAAGACAGAGAGAGCAGTATCGAGCCAGAATGATGTTAATCAGTGCAAACTAAAGTTTAATCCCAACAGTGTACAATCTTTAAACACAGTGGTTCTCTGGTGCATTCAGTCCGTGAGATTCAGATGGTCTTTGAGGTTCATTCTCAAAAAGAAAGACAGATTGGCTCTGTGTGAACTGGTCATCAAAGCCGCCCAATTGTGACTGAAAATGAAATTCCCAATTAAGTCTTTAATATGTGTCAAAGCACATTAACATGGCATTAGCTCAGGCAACAGCTTGTACTAAAAATTCAATGCAAAGCCCAACATTTACAATATAGTTTCCATCCACTCTCATGGCTGTCCCAACATCTAACCGCGGTCAACACTAATGATGTGATTCGCAAAGATGATGGTCTGATACAGGCACAGCACATTAAATCACATAGGCAATGGAGTTAAACAGTGTCAGACAGAATAAACATTACAGCGCTCTCGTCTGCGCAACATGAGCAAATAGGTAAATGGTTGGTGCTAATTACAGCTGACAGATCACTGGAGTGTGTTTCAGAGAAGACCAAAGGGTCAGGATGAGGTACAGAAGCACAAATTAATGAACACACACAGAGCATTCACAGAAACACATCGATAATGCTTATGCTGTGGTCTAGGGACATGCATGGCAGAGTGTAAATAACTTTAATGAACCTTATCTGGTCCAAATTGGAAAAAGAAGCCCGTACAGGGCAGCATTTATCAAGCAGACGAAGACCCAAGACAGATATTTAAGACTGACTCTCCAGTGGTTTCAAAACCTAGTGAGGTGCCTTGTTGTCCACTGACTACTAGGGATGTGCACGGATAGTCGAACATTCGAATATTCATTCTGCTCTAATTATTCGATAAATAAAAATGATATTCGAATTTCGCAAAAAAAAAAAAAAAAAAGTTCACAATAAAACCTAATTTGGTCACTTTCTGTATTCTCCGCGGCATATTTGAAGGTGTATGCAAGCAAAGAATAATTAATGAATGATTAAGGGGCCATTCACATATCGCGCCTAATAAAAAGGCATGGATAAGGCTATGCGCGCCGCTTTCTCCTTCTTTCCAAAGCGTTTGGGCAGAAGCGCTCCTGGGGCGACGCGTTCTCTCCATGAAGACGCGGAAATTTCAGCAAAGGATAAATGGATTTGCAGCACAAAAAAAATCGCTTTCAGTAGCTCTGCTACTAAATTTATTTCAAAATGGCAATCCATATACAGCTCAGGTGTTCCTTCATCTTGGCTGAGCTTTCAACGTTGTTACAGGAAAGGATGAAGCTGAATGTTTAGTTCTTGTCACATGACCTGCGGTGCGCTTGCGGCATTCTGAAAGTTGAGATGTTTTTAACTCGATGCTGTGCGGACGCGCCTGGAAAAAACGGGACCGCGTCGCACCACGTGCGCATCGCGACCGCGTCGCTTCCATTATGAGCGCGCATACCCCGCACCTACATTGGAAATAACGAACTTGAGCATGCAAAAGACGCAATATGTGAACGCCGCCTAAAAGAACTGCGGTCTTCTACAGTACTTCACATATGCCGTGGAGAATCACAGAAAGTGATCCAAGAACATTGTTGCAGCATCTCTCAAGCAACGAATAAACACAGCTAACTTGGAGAATGCAGTGAAAACTCCACTTCTCGCGTCAAACATCTCAGGTTTCTCAATGAAAACATGAGAGAAGTAAGAGAAAAAAAGAACATTTTCCTTGATGGGAGTGGTGCGGATGCAGTCGCCACGATGAAGAAGATGCAATGCCCACTCGTCGGAAAAGGCTGAGCCAGTTCTCCAGCGATGATTACAGAGAGTCCAGCCGAGACGAGTGGGAACAGTTCTTGCTGGAGCCATGTATTCCACCAGATGAGGATCCCATTCAGTGGTGAAACGAAAACACGAAGCGCTTCACAAAACGTATTCGCTTAGCACACCGTTATTTGTGAGTCCCGCCAACGTCTGTGCCGTCAGAGCGCATTTTCTCCACGGCCGGTCTTATTGTTAACAGACTAAGGAAAAGGAGCCGACTTTCCCCCAATCATGTTTACATGCCCGTATTTCTTAACAAGAACATTTGAAACAATAGAAAAAAAGCTAAAAAGATTTGCTGACAGTTTAAAAGTTAAGTGTAAGCTACATTCTGTACAATAGCCTAATTGTTGCAGGCTGCTTTACTTTTTTCTTTGTTCACTTTTTTTTTTTTTTTGCTTTTAATCTGTACTTTTGTTTGTTTGCACGCATTGTTAAAGGTTTTCAGCTACAAAACACGATGTGTAATGTTCAAGCTTATTGTAAGCTTGTTCAAAATGACGAAAACAAATGTTGCTGAAAAATAACGTCTGACTCATTAAACTTAATTTAAATAAACGAATATTTATTTAGCAGAAAAATATTTTTCAGATTTTATTTTTTATAAATTATAGATGCTTTTGATTACTAAAATTTTATATAACTATTACAATGTGATTTTGCAATAACTTAATTTTGTATAAATAAAACTGAATTTGAGAAAAAAAAAAATATTTCATAGGGCCTTAAAATTGAAAGTTAAACTTTTAATAAACCGCTGTTAAATATATTAAGTTCCATGATTTCAATTAATTGGACATGCTTTTAGATATATAACTCATATATATATATATATATATCTTAAAAGGCATCACAATTAATGTGCCTAGCTTTTAAAAATAGCCAGCATGATACCTAAAAATGCTGTATATGCAGGTAGATTGCTCGGTTTTTAAACAGGGCAAGAGTGTCTGCGGTGTGTTTCATACGGCGGCAGGGGTTCGGTCTCATCCTGTTGTTTTTTTATGAGAGCACTCTGGAGCGTTGCACCATTTGTCTCCCAGTTGCTTCCAGGAAGCATTTTATAAATACACTGTGAGTCTTCCCACAATTATTTTATGACATAGTGAGTTTCACGAGACAACTGACAGACTCTAGATGCACCAACTTGTTCCCTCTTTTCTTCTTTGGGTCTCTTGGTTTGCTTCGGTGACGTTTCACCCACAAGTTTTTCAGAAAGAATCAAGAGGCTTAACATCAGCACACTGGGAAAGAGTCGCTTCTTTGTGCTGCTGCATCAAGTGTCTTTTTTTTTGTTGTACTTTTTAAAGGGCAAAAGATAAGAAAAGTTCACTGTAACGGTCTCTCTCTTTCCCTCTCTGTGTCCCTTTGGGCCCATTCAAGCAAGCAGTGGTGGAAAGCAGCCTAAAAAAACACGCGGTGGAAAAGGTTTTCAGCAAGTTAATTACAACAGGGTGAAGGCTATGAAAGGATGCATTGTTTGTGTCAGGGGCAGTCAACATCAAAGGTCTGATTCAGACGTGTTCGAAGCCCTTCAAACCCCGTTGGGCTGGACGTCATAACACGTTAAACACGGCCCTTAAAGACGCCCTCGTGGCTGTTTGCTGTTTTTCTTTAAAGTGATAGAACAATATTTGGAGTAGCAGAATAAACACGATGAGAGGTAATGGGCCAGAGGGGCGGAAGGGCGTCATGCCGTTCGGTTCGGTCAACGCCGCTCTTGTTTGCAATGTTTGCACTGCAGAGAAGAGTCCGCTGACCTTCAGGGGGGTCATCTTTGGGTAGACATTTACCCTCTTTGCCTCTATTGTGGCACAAACCAACACACATGATCAGGAAATGACATCAGGAGCATCCTAAGCTGGAGCTGGCAAACAGTCTGTCGTCTGTGGTTGCATATAGTATGCGATCTTCCCCGGAGTGGACTGTGGGCAGCGCCATATGTAATGGAAACCAGACTAATGATACAAACAACAAAAACAAAGAGCAGGAAAGAAGCTGAATTTCATTAAAAGATGCATGTGTGTCTATGCTGGGAAAGGGACTGTTTATGCTCTCGTTTCGTTCTAAGGGCAGCATTTACATCTGAGGAGCACCAGAAACTATGTGAAAACACAGTTGTTCTTGTTTTTCCTCTCAACGTGGCACATTTGCAGGCATGCTGTACCTCATACTGTGAAAAGCAATCTGTGCTTGGAGGGGGTCATACCTGAGGCCCAATTATGTTATCACAGACATTATGGGAACTTGCTCTACAGTGATACCCTTTCAATTTTCTTTCCTATGATGACCCGTTTCCTCTTAAAACAGGAAGTTGGGGGAGGGGGCATAAGCAATACCTAGTGCTTTTCAGGTGACATTAATGGAGATGATGTTCTCGTTCCACAGACAAAAAAGTCAGAGGTTTGACTCATATTGCCAGGAACAAAAAGAGTGTAACTGATAACACTTATTTATTTGATGGTCCCCTTGACTATAAATAAACTTAACCCCAACACACATTCTACTGACTTCAAGTAACCTTTCAAGTACATGTCAACTTAATCTACTTAGGGTTGGAAATTTTTCTGGAAGAATGTTTCAGAACTTTTGAAAAGCTTCTGGAAATTTACCAGAGATTTTCCACCCTTTTCCCTTTCCTAATTCTACTAACCCTAACCCGATAGTGTACTAGTTACAAAGTTAACTGGAGTCAGCAGAATGACTAAAGTGGACCATCATAACAAAGTGTAACCTGTAAACGCACAAGTTAAAGTTTAGGATTACATTAGCATGTAGATGTCAGCCTCAAAGCTAAAGACCCAGGTTAAATTGCGTTTTTAAATGCGGTTTGTAAAATAAACTCTTGCAATATTACAAAACAACCCTCCTACACGCCTCGGTCGAAAAACATAAGAGCGGCAGGTCACGACTGAACAGATGTCTGGAATAAGATATGACAGCGGGCTACAAGAACAAAAAGCACTGCATGTTCTGCATCAAACGCACTGCCCGGCATGTTCTTTAGATGGCTCAATCAAAGGACAAATGATTAAACTCGCCGTCGCCCCACTGTGAGCAGGCCCGGGGTATATTTGGGGATGTAATTACAGGACTGGAGACTGGGTTAGATCACGTCGGAGGAGTTTTCCTCTCTGGTACTCACCTGCATCACATTAGAAAAGATGAGAGAGCACAGGACAGGGAAATTAAACTGTTTACCCAAGAGTCACTCATCAGTAAATCAATGCTAGAGAGGGCGGCCCATGGGTTCGTACAGGATGTCCTGACTGTATGGCTACAGGACCCTGCTGTGTGTGACCTGAAGTGGGTGTTTTTAAATAGGAAAGTATACATATATGCTTTTATCTTGTGATAATAGACAGCAGCAGTGACCTCCCACTGTTTCAGTGGCCTGGATTTTATAAGTATACATTGCATTCACTTTCTCAATTTGCATTTCTTCTTTCTTTTCAGATTTCCAATTGACAATGTATGTGTGACACCCATGGCATAACAACGGATATATATTATAAACCAGAACATAACCATTATCCACAGGCATTTCTAAATATTATTCGATAATGTGTTCTGGAATAAAACCAAACAGCTACGAGACGAATTGCAACATTTGATTCAAAGTTAATTGGGAGTACATAAACAGTTTTAGTTGATGAAAACCTAAAAAAATAAAAAATAAATTACACCATACAAAAAAAAAAATTATAAATAATTATATTACACAAAAAATCAAACACTAACTAAAAAGATTAACATGCAAATATGATGTTAAATTTAGAGCCCGACCGATATGGATTTTGGGGGGCCGATGCCGATGCCGATATTAACTCGAAAAGAGCCGATTTATAAGCCGATATTTTGATTTTAAAAATAATCTGGATATTAGACCCATTTCCTATAAACTGCACTTACACAAAATTCAATAGCAAAATATCTGCCTGTTCTATGTATGTGGGCTGTATAAACCATTTTCCAGAATGGACTATGTTAAAAAAAAAGCCTTAGATTACAGTCTCAATGACTAAACAATTGCACATCAAAAGTATTTTTTAATGATCAAAAAACAGTCTGGTTTTAAACATTTAACACTTTTACTTTCTTCCAGTTGAAGCTGGTTTTAACAGTCTGTGTGTGTACTGTAAATAAATTATAATACTAAAGTTAAAGTATTTGCAGAAGTAGTCCCACACTTTGCTGCTACAGCATTCACCTTTTTCAGCCATCTGTAGGCAGAAAGAGAGACAGAGAAAGAATAAGCATGTGTATTAATAATATCACCATGTATCATTACTCATGTCATCATTAGAATTATAATAATAATAAACTGGGATCTCCTACATAGGCAAAAATGAGAAATATATATATATTTTTTATTTGTCAAGCAATAGGTATTACCTACTTATATTTAACAATATTATTTCAACATTTTCCTGTTATGTCTGTAAAGCTGCTTTGAAACAATATGTAAAAAGCTCACATTTATTTACATGTCCCCTCTGGTTTAATCATTTCTGACGCAGCTACTGTAGTTACTGTAACTACACTATATTTGCTCTCACAGACACATCGTCTTGCCTACTATTACCGGAAGATTACGGAATCAATTCGAAGTTGAATGGTTAATGTTAGTGTCATGAACACACCGCTGTCAATTTTGAGAAGAACCACCTTCAAGCAAGTTAATAGCAAGCATTTAAGGGACTTGCTAAAAAGGAAGCTATTAGCGTTAGAGTAACGTAACCAGCCTGAATTCACCAAATTGTTCTCTGGACCTGAGGGTAGCCTCTTCTTCCTTGCTTCTCTCTTAATTCTCATCAGCAGGACTAGCGCTATCGCTCACTTCTTACAACGGGACAGATACATGTTTGCTACTGACCGAAAGGTGGAGGAACAGACTATGAAAGAGCTCCCGCTAAACGTTTTTAAAACTCCGCCTACGCCATAGCGCAGCGCAAATCGCATTGTATCTGAAGGGCAACGCTGAGCCCAGCGGCAAGCGCCATGCATACCGCGTCCTGTGTGAAAGGCCCAATTACGCGGCCATTATGTGGGAAACACACCGCAATAGAATAAGAATAAGTTAAACGCTAACGTTATAGTTTGACCTCCTATTAACGTTCGCGCTCTTCCACTGATAAACATGGTATTAGCTTTGTGGCTAATCTAATATAGCAATGCATTAGCGGCTGTAAGTGATGTTACAGAATATTTAGAAGTGATAATGATAGGACCGTTAGCTAGAACTACCACACAGTTTTTATACACAGGGTATGAACTAAATCTACAATCATTTCACATGACGAACGACAGACTCACCGTCAAAACAGTTGATCACTTTCTTCTGTAGTGAATTTCTGCCGCTGTTGTTAACTCTGGAGCTGCAGAGCTCCCTCTGGTGGGCACACTATGCAACACTCATAACATGAGTGAAGCATGAGACTCTGTTTCTCATGTTTCATCGGCCGTTATAAATGCCGATGCCGATTTAAATGCAATTAGCTTATATCGGCCGATATATCGGTCGGGTTCTAGTTAAATTATCAAAATATTTTGCTCAAAGAGGTTTAGCTGAAAAAGTTTGGTAATCCCAGACCTAAAGCATAGTAAATTAATCAAATACTCTAATTACTCCAATAACGTGCTAAACTTCACAAGAGATCTTAAAAGATCAACAGCAACTTTCTTTTAAATAGAGTTAAAATCACATTACCACTTTTGAGCAGAAGTGCTAATTTGTAGAAAAATCTAGAGCTTTAACACATTAAGCACTCTTAACTTACACTGAAAGCATTAATTGGACCAAATATTTAATGAATAAACACACAGCGAGGGCAGCTGCCACATAAAACGTTTTCAAATCAACATCAAGTTTGAATTTAAATGAACGTACAGTAGGGCTGGGACAACGCGTGGAGGTCATCGATGACGTCGATGCAAAAAATACGTCGACGCAAAATATGCGCATCGATTTGTCGACCTGTTTTTATTTCTCTAAAAAACGTTTGCAAAACGTTTACCTTATCTGCGCTGAATATACGCGATGGCCGGATCAACATTCTGTCCAACGTTATATAACCAATCCAGGGGTTTTTCGGCTTTGGCGGCTGTCAAAGCCTTATTTGATCGGTGAGTGACAGTGACAGGACGCGTACGAGAGAGAGCCCCGGCTGTGCGCGTGCACTCACAGTCTTCAAACAATACGAGCGCTTCTTGCTCTCTCCCTCCCTTGTGCATATTAATCAAAATCATTAAACACGATAGAAAAAGGGCGAAACACCAAAGTTTCACGCGCGCTTGCGCACTCACAGTCTTCAAACTACACGAGCGCTGTCTTGCTCTCTCTCTCTCTCTCTCCCTCCCTCCCTTGTGCATATTAACCAAAATCATTAGACACGATAGAAAAAGGGCGGAACGCCAAAGTTTCACGTGGAGCATTCAGAGATTTTTTTTCTCCATGACAGGCTGCTGGCTCCCACTGTTAATTTTTTTTTTTTTGGGAAAAGCACTCTCTGTATTAGCTTAAAGCCCTAAAGTTTACATTGGTTACTGTATTCTTTCAATTGCTCTAAACATGTATTTTGGGTGAACTTTTTTATTGAATGCTAGACATCAAGTTGTTATTTTCATCTGAAAGAAGAACTTTTTTTCAATAAGCTAGGCCCTATGTGTTCAGTAAGCTTGTTTCAGTAAGCTATGTGTTTTCAAGGCTTCAAGGTTTTATTGAATGCTATCTCTATACAAGTGCAAAGTAATTTTGTAATTTTAAGAGCAATAAACATACATTGCAATGTTAAGGAATTGATGTTTTTTTCATTCAGATATGTAAATCAACATGTATAAATTGTTAGTAGTCAATTAATGGGGAGATAATCGAAATCGAATCGGTCTGGGAAAAAATTAATCGTTAGATTAATCGATGCATCGAAAAAATAATCGCTAGATTAATCGTTTTAAAAATAATCGTTTATCCCAGCCCTAACGTACAGTATAAGATAAAGTTCTTTTGGCATGTTTATGACAAGCCAGCTTTAACGCTGACGCTTAATTAAACCCACCCCAAGATCCCGGGAAACAAAAGGCAGCTCAGGAAGGGACTTTGAATGGGATTGCAGGAGACTAGCATCACTCAGACACGCCGGTGAACGGGCATTCGACCGGCACACCTGACCGAGAGGGACACAGCCACCGACAGAATAAACAGCAGGATTAATGTCGTCCCGAACGGATCTCTCCCACGGATGCTCCTCTTTTCTCCCACTGAGGGATTATCTGTCAGAGCCTGGCTGAATCACCGCTCTAGACACCCTCGGCTGTCTCTGGTCGTTGGCACGGCTCTCAGTCACAGCGCTCACTGCTTCTCCAGGCCAGATCGGTTTATCATTAACCCACCTCACCAGTGAGTAATGCGAAGTAGACAGGGACAATGACAAAACGACCTTCTGTCTGTGTGCGAGATTCCCGACCACCCCTACGCTTCCGCGCAAGCATATCTGATGACCCCCCATCCCTGACAAATCCACCCCCAGGGAGCGTCCCAGACATGGATACCCCTGTATGTCGTAATTGATCACGGGACGTCAGCTGGCAGGTAGAGCTGCGTAGAAAGAGGCTGGGGAGATAATGATTTAAGTGACTTTGTAAAGGTCATAGGTTCGAGACGGAGGTCGCGGGGGACTCTTGTTTGGTTTACTTTGTCAGCAGCGAATCATAGCACTTTTGTTCTCTTCGTATCGACAAAGAAATTCTGCTGCAGCAGAACTGCTCTTCAGCCCATCATCATAAATCAGCCTGTTAAGAGTTATAAAATTTTAAAGAGCTCCTCTCTGGATTCACTCAGGGGTCTCCATTAAAGAGACTGGAACAGATGACGGCAAACACAGCAACAAAACGGGCCACGCGTCTCTTTCAGATTTACCTAGCAACTCAAAATACACTCCATTTACTTTCTTAATAAACGTTCCTGCTATCGAGATTAATTCATCAATGCATGTTGTTCTAAAGAGAAAAATGTGTCTTTATAATCTTTCAGTAGGCCTAGCTTTAAAAATACAGGGTATTTGACGGATAGTCTATTATTGTGAGCTAAAAAATAAATAAAAAAACTATTACAAATTAAAATAAAATTGAAAAATACAAATCTAACTATTAAAAAAACTATTGTTTCTAAGGGATACTTATAGTACAAATTTTACTCTTTATAAGCAATACATTTGCAAGCTTCAAAGAATCAATTCCTGATGGACAAATCAAAATCAATAGCTTTGTTTCTTGTTGAACAGCGTATGTGACTCATAAACACATCACTGAAATAAAATGGGTTGTAAATGCCATTTCATGCTGGCTAAATACTATTTAAGTCTTTCTACGAAAATGTCACGTTCAATTCAATATGTTACTTGCAGTTTCTTTGTAATAATTTGAAATTCACTAGTTATTTTTTGAGTGAAAATGGTCTCAAAGTCAATCAGTCAGTCTTTATCTTTGAAATGTCATTTTGGTGAGAATAGAAATGACACACTTCACCTTTAAGCTCCAAACTACTTAAAGAAAGAGTCTGGAGTGATCAAACAGCTATTTTCAAAGTTACTGGGGAAAAAAGCCAAAAAAGTATTTCTCTAAGCAGCAGTGAGAAATGAGAGCAGGCGATTATAAGCCTGGTGTGGTTCTCCGGCATATTCTTGGCTGGAGAATGAAGACAGATAGCAGGCATGAAAGGCTGGAAAAAGCCGGAGGGGAGGGAGGAAAGAGACGAAAGACAACGAGTGAGAAAAACAGGCCACACTGTAGGGCGTGGAGCACAATAGGGATGAAATATGGTGGCGAGCAGAAAGATGCTGATTAGTGGAAGGCTTCCCGGAAAGATCTACCAACCCGAGAAGCGAACTCCCCCTCGAAAAGATGCTTTCCGTGGCCGCCTGTGGCTTCGAGGGAGATTTTCAGCCCGCGCTCCATCCTTCCATCCTGATCGGCCCTTAATCTGGGTATCGGGAGCCTTCGGGGCCACGGAGGCAGCGATTAACAAAGGCAGAAAGATTGTATGCTCCTAATAGTTACAGCCTCCAAGTGATGTAACGCAATTACAGGAGCTGCAGAAGAACAGCTAATGTGCATGCAACGAGCAGCCTGATATGGATCGGCTATTGAGTTGGCTGTTTTTAATTCACTTTCCAGCACAAAAACCAGGGCATTAGTTAGATTAGATGGGCCTTGGCCGGGAGGGGCGACTGAGGCCCGGTGGAGGGCAAGTGAATTTGTTTAGTGCCGCCTGTCAATTACCATCTGAAACCTTCTGCTGAACGGTTATTTATCTTCAGAGGTGAGTGGAAGGGAAAAAAGACTCGACAGGACAAAACAAGGCCCGAATACAATTAATAAAGAGACTGTCCATTGACAAGGGCAACTCATGACAGTAGGCGAAGCCATTTGGGTTATGACCATCAAAATGATGTATGAGGCCACATCCGAAGCTGCTGCTTTAATGTATTCTGATCAGAGCAGAAAAGTCTGGGCAAGTGCAACCGTCCTCTCTAATGCAAAACAGGACAATAAGCAGACTAAAAGTACTTGAAAGGTAGCAAAAGTCAATTGTGGATAAACACTAGTTCTGCTTACACAGATTGATGGTACTGTGCAGCATAGATAGACGACAGAAAGAAAAAGCCAATCAGTTCCATAAACAAATATAGTATGCAAATGCATACAAGAAAATGGATGCATGATTCGGAGACTAGACTAAAATAAAATAATAATAATAATAATAATAAAATAACAAAATGAAATAATATAAAACAACAAAATACATTTTTGTTAATTAATATATTAAAAATATAAAATATTTAAGTACTTCAGAAAAATAATAGTGTTTAATGCAGTGAAACACTACCACAATCTTTCCATATTTGCTGTGCTAGGTAGCATGGAAGTAATGGCCAAAAATTCTGTGATTATATAGAGATATATATAATCATAAATTATATAATATTTTTTAAGGCAGCAAAACAGTAGGCATAAAATACGGGTAAAATAAAAAACTAGTGGCTATTGAGAATGAAAATACTACACAAAATATATGTGAAAAAAGCCTATCAGTTCGTTAAGCAAATACATGCAAGAAGTCAAATCAATGCCAAAAAAGGTAGTATGAAAATATACTATAAATATATTATATAAATATATTATAATATAGGTAGTATGAAAATATACTATAAATAAACAAAAAAGAAAAAAAAAGCACAAACTCCACGCAACAGCTGTTCGGCTGAAGTAATTGCAAAAACCGAATAAAACTAAGTAAGAGGAATTACAATACAGTGGTCATATGAGAGTCATAATGCAGCAGGAAAAATAAGCGACTGCTGCCCACAGAAATGCACAGATGAGTTTTAGATTCCGAGAGAATGAAAACGAACAAATGATCAAAAAGCGCCGCGGCATACAAAGAAACAATGCTGCTGAAACCGGCCTACATTTCTTTGTTTTGAGCACACTTAAAAAAAGAAAACCTTCATGAATTTGTTCTCTCATAGAAACAATTATTTCATGAGCAAGGAAAACCATTCAGAAGTGTACGGCAAACGGAAACGCTTGAAACGTTCACCTTCTGGGAGGCAGGGAAAGGCCATGCGAGACTCCAGTTAACAAATCATTATCTGCTTCATCTCTTCCATATCTGGTGAGAAACTCGAACCGGCGGTTTTTCCCCTCTCACAAAACGCCTCTCACAGCACATTCAGCTGGTTAAATAGAAAAGAAAATGGGGCTACTGTTTTCACCTAAACCCACACGCACACATAATCGCAACAATATGGGGGAAAAATCCAGGCATGCCAGCTCAATGATATAAAGTTACTGTGGCTGCAGGGAAAATGCTTTTTATCATTTGCAGATTACACAACACAAGGGACTTTTCTGTAACCCTGAGACCACCAGGACGCAGACAATGAGCGACTGTGACTGATCTCACATACACTAATCACAAACTAACCGTCACAGACTCGCAGTACGTCAATGTGCATTTGGCTACTGCTCTTGGGAACCTGAAGAAAGACCAGAGGAAGGTAAAGAGACAGAGATGTGAGGGCAGTCCAGACAGAGCCTCAGGAGCACTTGAGATGAAATGACGGCGCGCCTTCTCTGAGAAAGCCTGGTCTTTTGGCTTTTATACATCAGCAAAGCCTCTGATTTTGGGCTAACGGTGACCCTCTCTGCACTGTCGACTCATTTCAGATAAAAATGGCTCTCAAATGTCACTCGTTTCTATTTTGTTGGCTGTTTGCACTCTTGAGAGTCCGAGTAGAGATTGTAGAAACTCTATCCTGTGTTCTGTCAGGCACGACTGAAAACAAACCAGAGAAAACAAGCTAGAAAGTAAATATTCATGCCCATATTTCACGTGCCTACATCCCTTAAATTCAACCAGTGTGGAAACAACTGCCAGAATGAGAAATCGGCTGAAACCAGACGTGGCCTGTCCCTGCTATTTCTCTCGTTCCTACTAAACACAGCACAAAAGAGATCAGATTTCCACAAAATCATTTGCACATGACAAGGAGGGGATGAGAAAGGAAACGTGTATATGTGCAAGAGGAAAATGCAAGCTATCGAGCTATTGTTTTACACACTTGAGGTTTTGATTTCCACGTACAAATAGCAAGAAAAAGGAATCAGGCTAGAGAAGAGGAGAAGTGCAGAAATTAAATAAAGGGTAAATAAGGCACAGAGATGACTTTATAATGGTACTGACTCAGTGAAAAGCTACTGTATCTTTAAAGGTAAAATTTTTGCACATTTCTTTGAATGCATTATAATAAATATGAAATATAATATAAAATCTATATTAATGCACCAGTTGTGCAGATGCAGATATGAGTCTCTGCTGAATCAGTTACTTTCAAATAGAAAGGAAAGCAGTCAAGAATATCAGCAGTTAATATATCTGAGTTTAAGAAGAGACCAGAGAATCTCCCTCTTCCTCCTAAAATCACTGCTTTTGTTTTTTGCACATTATTTCTGTGAATGCATTACGATAAATATTCAACAAAAATAAGGCAAAACAACTTCACATTCGAAACACTTAAGTGTAAAAAATAACAAAATCTGCAAAACAGTAAAAAAAAAAAAAAAAAAAAAAAATACTATAAAAATTCTAAGTCACATTTAATGGCACAAAACTGTGAATATAAATCTATAATAATGCACCAGTTGTGCAGTTGCAAATAGGAGTCTCTGCTGAATCTCTGTCATACTGTGACATGAGGTTTTCTTTTCCGAATACAAATAGCAAGAAAAGCGGTCAAGAATAGCAGCGGTCAATATATATCGGAGTTTGAGAAGAAACCGGAGAGTTTGCGCTATCCTCCTCTCCCTCTTCCTTCTAATTCCTCCTCTTCCTTTCTGGCCCAAATCACTGCTTTTGTTGGCGCTGAACCTCAGTACCGGAACGCGGCGGTACAATAAAACATTTCCCCCACAACAGCAACAATAAAGCACAAAAATGTTCCAGTAAAGAGCAGAACTTTTTCAGTTTTATTGAAAGAACAACCATGTGGAGATTTACTGGCGTGTTTCCTCACAAACGCGAGAGGTAAAAGTGGGCGGTGGGTGAAATTTATGTGCACAGCTACTGAAAGAAAGCATTCAAGGGGCTGTAAGGCAAATCTGACGATGGCAGCGGCATTCTGCACTTCACACTCATGAATGTGCAAACCGCTGTTCCCTTTAAACAACTCACTGGTCCAGCGCCAGAGAAAAACTGGCAGTGTTGCCCGCCGCCCCTCGGCCAGGAATCAATACATTCCCTGTGTCATGGCTGAATCCCTGCGTTTGCGTTAGAGTGTGTTAGAGAGCAGTTAATGCACAGCAAATCAGCCAGCGCTCATTACAGCACAGAGTTTATGACCCCTGACTGACAGAGAGAAGACACCAACTGCATCCTGCAGACAGACACAGCTAAAAATGTCACAAGTTAATAATAAATGCACAGGCACATACTGTACACATGTGGCGGGACTGAGTCACTAATCATACTATATCAGAATATAACGGTTATTTATAATAAGTTATTTACACTGGAATTTCAATGAAAAAAAATCTTCATGTATTAAATGAAAACTGCATATTTCTACATATTTCCAGTTAATAAATGTTTGAAATATTGATGGTAACAAACCAAAATTATTTCTATAAATAAAATATGGAAATCCAAAAAGTCTTGTCAGAATGTCACAATTTCTTTTTTTTTTTTTACTTTTATAGGTACAGGTTTTGTTTTCTGAGGATGTATTATGTATTATGTATTATATTATATGTGTGTGTGTGTGTGTGTGTGTGTGTGTGTGTGTGTGTGTGTGTGTGTGTGTGTGTGTGTGTGTGTGTGTGTGAGAAAATTCTAAATCACATTTGAGACTATTTTAAGACAGCACAAATCTGACAGCATCTCAATTTGAATCTATATTAATGCAGCAGTTGTGGAGCTGTGTATATGAGTCTCTGTGGAGTCTGAGTCACGCAGTAAACAGTAAACACACCGCCCATCCATAACTAACAGCTTCAGCACTATATCGGAAAGAAGCTTTTGTACAAGAAGTCAGAAATGGCTGCTTTCAGACAGTTTGTTGTCAATAACATGAAGTCACTTTTCTAGTCCCTGTGCAGTCGCTTCCTAATGCTGACTCTCCACTTTATCCACCACTTCCATTACGCTTCCTATCACTTTAGAAGAGGATATATTATTTATCTACTTCCCTGTGTGTGTTCGGAGGGCCTCATTTGGGCCTTAAAACTTGTTGTTGTTGTTGTTTAGGAACTTTCACATTGTACGAAGTGCCCACAGAAGAGGGGATTTCCATTTCGCCCTGATTCCATAGTTTTATTTTAATGGGCTTTTTAAATGCCCAGATTTAATCAGAGGAATCAGAGCTGATGTTTTTCCGCTGCTTTTGCATCCCGGGTATTTTTTATGATGCAGCAGTGAAGGGCACAATTAAATGCAGTTTTGGGGCTTGTCGTTTGGCCCACTCGTTCCTCATCAAGATCCCGGTGATTAACAATGTTTAACGCTCTCAATGGACACCTTGTGCTACACTTCTTGTCTTTGGAACTTCATCTTAATGCCCTCCATTCTTGCACAGTCGTGGTGTTGTTGTGATAAGCTTCTCCCCATGGGTTTGTTAAGGAGACTTACTACTGTACGATTCCTGGCTCCCACAAAATTAGCCCCAGCCTGGAAGGCCCAGTTAAGCACTCGTGGCTCGCGGGACCCTGGGGAAACGGGCCTGGAGATGTGACTGAACATGAAAGTGCTGAGTTTGGCTTTACGGAGTGCAATATCACACACAGATTAACTAATGGTCCGACCACAGAGCAACTGCTTATACATGGAAAACAGAGACAAACACACAGCAAGATTAAGAGGCGGTTTTTGCATTTGAGAAAACAGAACTTGTGAGAACATGAATCAAGGCTAAAAGTAGTGCAACACAGATACACTCCCCATTACTTTGTTCTGGATATTCTAGACACTTCCGAATGGATCACACAATACGTGTTTCTAATTTAGCAGCTCATTTAACCGACTGAAAAAACAACATTAAACATTTTCGTTGTGACACGCACTCACTGAAGCTTTCTCACAATGGCCCACATAGTTTAAAACTCTGCTTGGCAGTTTTGTAGATAACTAAAAAGAAATATGGGAGGAATTATGCAGAAGATTGATTCTGGAGAGATGAATGCTTTCTATTCATGCATCTTTATCTGACAGGGT
The DNA here is from genome assembly GCF_963082965.1 of Carassius carassius. NCBI lineage: Eukaryota > Metazoa > Chordata > Actinopteri > Cypriniformes > Cyprinidae > Carassius > Carassius carassius. The sequence goes on from NC_081803.1 coordinate 22,966,239, forward strand.
TTGTGCTCTGTGGGGCCTTGAGTTTAGTTATTCTCTATCAAAACATGTTTGGGCCGGGTTGAGGCTGTGTCAGGAGGCGAGCGCTTCATCACTGGCTGACAGAGAACTGATAGGCTGCGAGGATCAGTCTAAAAGCCCCAAATGGAGAATGATAACCTGCTGAATTCCTCCTGTATGGGGTTCGTCTGACGCCAGGCCCCTCTACTGATTCAAGAACATTTACTTTCTTAACATATGTTCCTATTGTTAATCGAAGTAAAGGTGAAATCAAATAATATAAAAACTAGATGAAAAATAGAAAACTAGAAGTGTTGCCTTGGCAACTGGCTGTAAGAAGTTAGCTGAAGGACTAAAATTGAAATAAAACTGAAATAAAAATAAATTAAACCTAAACAGTAGGCAAATTACTAGTAGTAAAAATTAATTAAAAAAAATTTAAATTAAAAGCAAACTGAAAATATAAAAATAATAGCTATTCCAAGATATTAATAAAAGATATGACATTTAATTAAGTTATGATATTTAATTAAGATAATGAAAATATAAAAATAATAGCTATTCCAAGATATTAATAAAAGATATGATATTTAATTAAGATATGATATTTAATTAAGATAATAATAATAATAAAGTAACACTGGTCTTACTATGCACAATCTGTGTATATTATTCCAAAGAAAAAAGTTAATTTAGTTTGTAACGGATAATATCAAGTCCGTTTTACGTTTCAGAAAGTTCCTCTTAAAATAAAAAAAATAATAATAATAAGTAGCTTGAAAAAAAAATTAATATTTTGTGTGAACTAATAATAATAATAATAATAATAATAATAATACTCTAAACATGTTGCTAACAAACATTTATTAACCTTACTTAGTACTTGTCATTTAACAATGTTTTGCGAGTTGGAAATGTTTTGATATGACTTTTGATTTTTTTTTTAAACAATTCAATTTTATTTACCACTTAAAAAAAAATGTAAGTGTAGTGAGCTTTGAAAATCTAAATCTTAATAAACTGACAATTTTTTTTTTTTTTTTTTTTTTTTTTTTTTTTACAGTGCAGAAATAAACTGGTTTTGAATGAGATTTCATGTTGACTTTAACTAAGAGCTTCTCTACAGCCCACAAAGCACCTGTCCATGATCATAAAAACAACTGTAGGTTTGTTCATTAAACTTCAAGTAACATCAAGCTTAAATGGGAAGCCTGGCCTGAGGCAGCGTTCCTCTAATGACCCATCACAGACCAGACCTTCAGTCCCTTTCTAAGCTCCGACTTTATAGCCAAGTCAACAGTAGGACTTACACTGACCTCTTATCATCTCTCTGGCTGCATGGGGCCTTTAATGGAAAGCAGAATCCAGTGAAAACCTCAAAGTACCAAGTGAATGTATGTTCTTATTTAAGCCCCATAAAAACAAGAAAGCTTAAACGTTTATCTATGCTATGCTTTCATCTGCTGTCTGCCGAGCTAAAGAATAACAGAGCCAGGAGGCTGATAAAGTGAAGATAGGAAATGGAAACGCGTGGGTCTCATGTTCCTATGATTCCAGCAGGGCGGTGATTGCTTGTCCTGGCCTCCCTCTACGGTGAAGTGCGGTGAACAACCCTTTCATTACACCAGGCGCATACATCAGTATGCACAACAAAAACCCATACCGTGATGCTCAATTTGGCCGGCGGTCAAGCGTTATGCATTAACTAAGAATACTAATAATTTGGCAAATGTGGTTTTAGTGGCTACGTGGCTATTTGCAGAACTTGGATTGCATGCTTTTTCCAATCTTTGACTGACGTGCAGATTCACACAGTACAACACGTTGTCGACTCTATAGTCGGGAAGCATATGGCTGAGCCTTTAAGGGTTAGTAATATGATCTTTCTGCTGTACTAAGTGACGTTCGCTCGTGCACGCTCTGACCGTATCCCAGCAGGCTTCCTGTTCGATTGGACACCACTTTGTGTCTACAAGGAGAGCCATCACACGACAGCAGAGCTAAAAGCAAAGCTACTGACGGTGTTTCTGGTGGGACTGTGTGCTTTTTATAGCCATGTATGCAATAAGCGAAAAACTGTGTTCTGTTATTATCCCACAATGACAAGAAAAACATGCAAGAACAACCGTCCAAGATGAAATGCTTTTACTGCAGGACTGTTGCTCTGTTGTTACAAGACAAACGATGTGAGTGCTTCATTTAAGAAGGTCAGAGGTGAAGAGAGCATTTTCTACACCACTAGATGCAGTAAAACAAAATAATAACTTTTCAGACATACTGAAGTTCATAAAGAAACAAAAAAAACAGCCTAGCTTTCTATTTTTTCTATTCTATCTATTTGTTCTGCTTGTGTGTGTGTGTGTGTGTGTGTGTGTGTGTGTGTGTGTGTGTGTGTGTGTGTGTGTTACGTGTACTGCGTTAGTTTTGATTTCTTCTATTGTCCTCATTTGTAAGTCCCTTTGGATAAAAGTGTCTTCTAAAAAACTAAAGGTAAATGTAAATGCATTCAAATGAGTTCATACCTGGCGTACAATCAGAATTCCAAGAAAAAAAGAATTGTGGGAAAAATCAAACTGTGAGACAAAAAGTAGCAATTGCCTTTTTAATTCTTTTATTCTGTAATCAACAAGCTTCCATAAACTTCAGTGTGAAACTAAACTAATACTTTATTTATTTATATGCTCTATTTCAGTTTTCAGATTAAATTTTACTAGCAATTTTACTAGGTTTTTTTTTCACTGAAGTGTACAGTTCAGTTTGGTGCTTCAGAAAAATTTTAACTCTTCACCTCTGACCTTCTTAAATGAACCAAAATGTTAGATCTGAGTGTTTTACATTGCGGTCGACTGGCGCCGTTCACCAGCAGGGCCAGTATGTGGTCATGTACATTTACGGCCGGGCGTCGTCCGCTCCCAAAAAACGAAATCTATCCTTTAAACTGTAAAAACGGGCATCACTCTCCTCTCCATAACTGCCCAGAGTGAAAGCCCCTTGACTGGTAATAACTCTCATCTCTCTCTCCATTTCCTGATCACAATTACCCTCTCCATGAGGAGCAGGGGCTGTAAATTACATTTCTCTGATCCTTAGCTACAATTGGACACTGAGGATTCTCCGAGCAGCAGCCTTTCTGTAAGTGGAAACAAAGAGCCTTTGAGCGTTTGGGTTTGGATTTCACAATGCAACGCATTACATTAAAGGAGAAGCATAACATCACTCCATACTCAACAGCACACATGACCACGTCAAACGAGTGCACTGTATGCTGTTGATGCTGCAAAGTTGATCAATTATGACATGAATTTGATTCTGCTTAAAGCACCTCTATATAAGTAGTGTTAATTATTTAGCTCAATTCAGTTTTGTTCTCATCAGTGCAGTCAAATTGATAATTTTGCTCAATATTAAGTGTCTACAACCAAACAAGCCAAAGGCGACAGCAGCAAAGAACCTAAAATCCATCAGGTGAAAAAACTGGCCTAAATGAACAAAAAACACTTCAGGCTGCACAGTTAAAATTTTGCTTCCAGCTTCTTCTGCATGAAGTGTTTGTGTCACGATGGAAGAGGAGATCTGCTGACAGACAGGTCGGTCACTTCAGCGGCGGTATGCTTGTGAAGTAGCCACGCTTGTGCCAGGCTCCACCAATGGACTGCTAATAGAACCCAAAGCTGCACTTTGATGCTTCCCCTGTAGTTTAAAGGGTGACAGTGTGTGATTAATTGCACTCACTCTACTTCCCGTCCGTTTTTTGTTTTTGTTTTTTTGCAACGAATAGAGGCTGTCATTGCCATGACTTTGCTCACTCACCAACCTGCGCAGCTGGATATGGCACGATTCACCGTAGACAATGGCGCACGCATACGGTAATACATCTTTTCCACAGCTGGCACGCTACGTGACGTCAGGAGAGGAGAGCTGCAACCTCAGCACGCCTTTCACAGCAATTATCACGAAAAATATCCTCTGCATGGGGGAAGGCCAACAAACAGTGTGTAGTGCTGATGCTCACAAGGCGACCAAGAAGGAGTTTCTGATGACACACCGTTTGCTCGACCTTTACCTTCACCAGCGCATGACTGCATTAAGTCTCATTTTCTCTTTCTAACTTAAAAAACGGCCTAGAACATGAGGGAATTATGATACACGGTGGCACGAAGTCATAGTACAGTAGCCGTTCGGTGCACAAGGAAGCGTTTGTGTTTCTAAACATACTTGGAGAACGACCACGATGGCTGTAACCTTGAGGGGAACGGTTAGAGTAATGATGATCTCAATAACATTCTCATTTTTACACCTACCAGTGTGCACGTGTCTCTTTCTGAGTGTGCAAAATATTTTCTTAAAATAAAAGCCCCCCCCCCCATCCATAAGCTCAGTGGACGCATAACATGCAGAGCGAGTGGACAGATGTGGAAAAAGTGAACTCATGATTTGACGCACTCAGCAGGCAGTGGATTAGCTTGATTTTTTAAATAGTAATTACAAACAAGGCGCCTTTGTTTAAAAAAAAAAAAAAGAGAGCGCACTGCATATAGAACCGATGGCATACAGAAAGCAGAATAAGCATGCAGCCTACATGAAAACAAAAATGTACAAGAATGGATTATGCAGATTTGTGATCTTCATCTTTCATCAGCCAAGGATCTGCATATTCAAACAGACAGCCGGTCTACTTCAGCCCTCAAATCCACACGGCCTTCTGCCGTTAAAGCAGATGACAAGATCGTCTCCTGTCTAAGTATTGTCAAGGGTCGCACAGTGCTGTTTTTTATCCCCCTCACTCCCTCTTGACTTTCCCGGTCCACTCTTATTCATATTCAGGCAACGGAAGACACTTGTGGTGGAGATGTCAGTGATTTTACTGTACTTCATAAAGGCACTCCTTTCCTCTCTAATGCTCTCACCTCTGTTTCCAGGGCCAAGAGAACACTGGGACGAGTGGGAATTCACACACTTAATTAACACAAGTGTATCGACAGTGAAAAATAGAGGGATCAGGAGAAGAAAGGAGTGTGTGAGGGAATTTTTTCCATGCAGAGTAGCCGTAACTGCTTAAATAACCAGGCAGTTCTTCAAGCACAAAAAGATCCCCATGTGAACGGGAAACATGTAGCTCATTAGTATCCAAAAACCTAAGGGCCATTAATTAGTCGCAAACAATGTTCTCCCTAAATATTGATTTCTTAATGGACACGAAGAGACTTGGTTCATGTTCACATTACAGTCAATGGCATTGGCCTCTGAGGGAATCTGCCTTATGTCATCCAGCAATGCCCTTCAGACACTGGAGCAGGATAGTTTTTCCTCAACCTTTCCTTGTTTCTCATTAACTATGCACAATTGTCCAGGGAGGTTTTGCTAGACTGGATTGGGTTTCTAACCATCCGATTCCTGGCAATTTTGGAGCCTGAAGCATGCAACACCTTCAAACATCACTTAAAAGTATCTTTTAAATAAAGTAACATATCATTTAGATTAGTGCAAACGTCACTTTATATTTAACTTTTGGCAAAAGCAACTCATATTGCATCAAGGTTTTTTTTTTAGTGCATGTAGTGCACTGTGCAGTTCCTGTAGCTCAGTGGTATAGTATTCTGTTAGCAGTGCAAAAAGTTATGGATTCAATTCCCAGGGAACACACATACTGGTAAAAAAAAAAAAAAAATGTATAGCCTGAATTCACTGTTAGTCACTTTGGATAAAAGCATCTGCTAAATGCATAAATGTAAATACATGCATTCCCTGGGAATATGAACCTATGACCTCATCATTGCTCTTCTGTTTGAGCTACATGAATCACTTACATAATATATATTTTTAAATAAAGTAATATAGTATGTAATCTAGAATAGCACAAACATCACTTGGCAGATGTTTTTATCCATGCATCTTATACATTGCATTCAAGCTTAGCTTTTTCTTCAGTGCATGCATTTAAGAGAATCGAACCCATGACCTTGCCATTGCTCTACTGTTTAAGCTGCAAGAATCTTATTTTTAAAGTAGCTTTTAAATAATACAGTAATATAGTACTTAATCTAGAATACTATTGTAACAAGTTCCACACCTTTTGATCATATTCTCCCAAAAAAATATGAGATCAGCAGAATCCAGTACAGTACAACTGCATGCAAACCACTGAGGGAGGGTTGAAGTCAATGTCAAACGCAGCTCGGAGGAGCTTCACAAACCTGCCTTGTGATAGGGAGGTCTTTGTGTCATCCATCTGTGTCAAGAACATGGCTGCCTGTCTACTTACAGAACAATTATTCAGCGAAATCCTTTTAATGGAGTCCCACACTCACTTCAGTGAAAGGACACATTCAAGAAAGCAAACGGCATCAGCTCTGAGATACGCCACAAACACAAACTTGAAAGCATCTTCACCACAGAGAAAACAACTCACAATGTTGTGCCCAGAGGAAAATTCATTTAATTAGCTCATTATAACGCAATCAAAGCACGCAGCAGAAGTACTCAATAACAAAATAATCAAAATATTTACTTTACTCCTAATAGACACAGGGAATTTGGGTAAGTTATCAGTTCAGACTTTTAATAAATATAAAATGCCAGTAGCACATCCACTTTTCACAAAATGAGGCCATGAGTGATATTTTATGGTTTCAAGAAATGCATTTTTCCTGTTTCTCAAAATATCCCCAAAGGAATTTATTCAAAGGTATAAAATTATCTATATTTTAAGATGATGGTTTAATAATGCATTATTTTCTGTATGTATATATATATAATAAAAAATAATAAAAAGCTAAGATAATAAATTTTATTAAATACTAATAATAAAATAAAAAGCTACTAATAAAACGCATTTTAACATGACATTATAAATAATAAAAATCTAAAAGGTTCAGATTTACAGCAAAAGAGAAGGGTTTGGAAAAACAACTCTGATCAAATACTCTTATCCTTTAAAGACAGAAAACTGTCATGTAACAAGATTTCGGCATTCATAACAAGCCTGAAGATATTAAAAAGCGAGTTGAGACTTCAGGAAGGTAAACAAATACATTTCTACATCAGCACAAGACAAAGTTTCTCAAGAAATGACCTCACTATGAGCTCATGCCTAAAATTAAGGCAATAATACACATATTCCAGTCAATACAAAGAGATTTAATCAGGTCTGTTGTAGTCTACAACAATCCTGCCTCAAATTTTAACCAACATGCGCTCATTCTCAACCATAAACAAACCTACCGCAACAACAAAAATAATAATAGTAATAGTAAATGCCATTGTTAAGATAGTTAAATATAAATCCGATCCGAATTAACATGTTCGACCACACACACACACACACACAAAACAGTTTAGAAACAAAAAACACACATCTAAAAATCTGCCAAATAGCCAATCAAACTTGACTAGTAAGCAACTGAAGGGTGGTTTAATTAATTCCCATTTAGACATATTAACAATATTAACTGAAATGTTTCCGTATGAATAGACTATCTGAAGATAAGATGGATCGGTTTGACAACTTTTCATAATTTAACTGAACTTCGGCAAACTTCAGTCAGTGATACCGATCGATCTTCACCTGTCGTACGGTAATATAAAAAGGTTTTCTTACCTTGAGCCGCTCCGGTGCTGACGAGCGATGAAAGAGTAAAAACGAACACCGTGATCATCTGCGGTAAGAATCCCGATCCGCCTCGGTCTCCTCTCGCAGTCTTTTGACTTCTTCCCATCATACAAACAGTCGAAACCAGGCAGAAATCCGCCAATCAGGTGAAATAACAATCAGAGGAACCTCTGGAGATGTTGATTATAATGAACCCCGCGGAGTCGAAGCCCGTGGCGGCGGAATGAAATCCGTTGGTTTTTACGTTACCTCAGCGCGCTCTTCTGACTGACAGCGCGCGTCAAGCACAAATGTTTAGGATTAAATATCCTCTTCAGAGAGGTTTTTCTCTCAAGGGTTCGCGAAACGCCGTGGCTGAGGTGTAAGCAGATAAATCAGCGCTCCTGAGGTAAGTTCATGTTCAAGGAAGGCCGTCTGTCAGTGAAGTTCCTCCCGCGCGCGCTCCCCGCCTTCTGAAGGACAGTTGGAGAGGCGCGCGAACCCCGCGCGAGCCGCCGGAGCTCCAGCCAATCCGAGTGCGCTCCGACTTCAGTGACGAAAACCAGGTACGGGGACGCGGAGCGGATGAGTTGTGTTATCAGACGAGCTTTAATGGGTCTTTTCCTGTTTTTAAACAGTCAATGTTCTTTCATGTGCTGTTACTCTCTTTCTTTTATAATCCTTTCCCGCCCATTATCTCAGCACATTTTGAGACACTTTAAACTGGGAAGGACTAAGAGGCTATATCGATGGATTTTTTTATTTATTTTGCAAATATGGCGAAAGCAATTTCCCATTGTATGAATTAATTTCATTATTCTGTTTATTTAAGGATCATCTGATCATAATTCAACACTAGTTTCAACACATACACTCTAAAAAAAATGCTGGGTTGTTTCAAACCAACTTTGGGTCAAGAATGGACTAACCCAGCTTTAAATTTAAAGTTTGCTTTAAACAACCCAGCTTTTTAGAATGTACCGAAATTCTCCTAATTAAATAATTTAGAATGAGAAAAAAAAGGAGAGGAAAATAATAATAATAATTTGTTATATAAAACTATATATAACTTATTTATTCATTATGTTTGTAAAAAAAGGAAAAAAAACATTTTGACTTTATTTTCTGACTTCCTACATGCCATTGTGATATTTTGCTATTCTGTTTTTCCTATTCCTTTTAATGAAACCCTTAAAGACTATTTTCATACTTTCATATAATTAACTGTTTCTTTTAGGATAATTTTCTGCTCAAAATTCAACCATAATCTCAGCACATACAGAGACAAAACAAAAACGATATTGTATGACTGTTTTCTGACTTTAAATGTATAAAATTCACAATGCGAGGTCTAAAAAAAGACTTTATTGTAGTTAATATTTCACTCTCGGTTCTGATCCATGACACTGAATAAACAAGAGGAAAACAAACCTCTCTAGAATCTAATCAACAAGATTCTCCCGTTATTCATTTAGCCCTGCTAATTGCCCAAAACATGCTTCTTTTGTCAAAAGGCATGATCAATAATTATGACAGGAACAAAACCACAAACCATGATGACTGAAGTGAGCTTGTAAATTCTGCTGCGGCGCGCCGGGCCTGTCGTCATGATAAGAGGAGACTGTATCTGTGATTCCGGCTCATCAATCTTCTCTATCTGCAGGTGTTTTGTGTTTGCATTTATGATGTCATGGCTTAATGGTTAAGAAACCGGGCTGCTGGCTTCAGTATTGCTGGTTCAAGCCCAGGTGGACTGACCTAGAAACTGGCAAGCTGCCGAAATTCCAGTCCCACTCCATCACCATAATGCCCCGGAGCGAGACACTTAACCTTGGGTTTCTTCAAGGAGGCAGTTCAGTCGTTTCGGATGAAGCGTCTGCTAAATGGCCAGTAAAATAAACTGTTTGCTCTACTTAAAAAAAAATTCCAAAACAAGTTCTCTTCAACAATGGTTACTAATTGTACAATTTGAACTTGTTTATTCACTAAATGCAAAACTCCTCATTCAGCCAATAAATTCATCAAGACAAGCTCATCAACGCAATAAATGATTATGTTGTTTCAATAGTTGTCTTATAGCACACTCAGTATGTTAAGTTACTGCTATATTTATTCTTGGAAAGGAACTATCATGGTCCTACAAAGCAAAGACATCCAGGATATAGTTTTAAACGGTTGAACACACTGACACACAAACCTCAAGAACAATGACAATCAACAAATGTAAAAAGAGGAGCTCTTACATCACAACACAACAAATAACTAAAATTGTATTTCACACAAAAATTCTAAATGTTCCAAACCTGAATGAGTTTCATTCTTCTGGACACAACAGAAGATATTCTGAAGAATGTTGGCAACCAAACAATTGTATTTTTTCCCCTATAGGAAGTCAATTGCTACCAGCAACTGACCTAAACATCTTATTTTATGTTCCACACAAGAAAGACATTTGGGTGAATTCTGTTTAGTCTGATGTGGGTTTTATGTAGTTTCAAGAGAACTGTATTAGTATTTGAGACTCAAAGGGTTTTGTAAACAGTGTAGCGATTGCATTGACTCTATATAGAATGCACTAGATAAACCGACAACACATTGTCACCAAAGACACGAGACTGTCATGCTTTTCCATTTGATTTAAGCATCTTCACATTTTCCATGTAAATTCTTGAGCAGCCTCTGTAAATATTATGTAATGTTTACCAAGCGGTAAGATCATAGCGCCTTTAATCTTGTGGAGTGACAGCTTAGAAAACCCATTTACTGGGCTAGTGGTTAACATCATGGGTGGCCTGTCTGTGTAATCTCAGACATGGAATTCCAAGTAACAACGTCTTCGAAGGCTTTACCATGGTTTTCCATGAGCACAAACCCTATGGTCAACTCTGTATCCCTTTGTTGCGAACAAGCTTTTGTTTGACCACATTGAAACAGACTGTAAAAAAAAAAACTAGATATTTTAGAGTTTACTTAGACTTTAGAGTCTCAAATACTAATGCAGTTTTCTTGAAACTACATAAAAAACACCAGATGTTGTCCCAGCTAGTCTGACTCTGAGCAAAGAAAATTTGGTATTGTTGAAATGTTAAGGATTTGTGTGTTCCCAGCATGCAATGCATCATTAATACATTTTGCAGTTACTGTGATAGGATTATTGTTTTGTAGTTTTCTGATTAATTTTTTGTTGTTGTTTTGCCATTACTGTTAGTTATTTGTTGAGTTGTGATGTAAATATGTTGATTGTCACCTATACTTGATGTTTGTGTGTCGAGGCCTACAGATTTAAAACTAGATTTTTGCTTTATAGGACAGTTGCTACTTTAAACATGATTTTCTTACTTAGTATTTTTGTCTTTCATTATTGAATCCATTGATTATTGAACACCATTTTGGGAACCTGAAAAAGCAAGCTATTGAAAATAAGATACAAAGAGCTCCATTTGAAGACTCATCAAGTTGGCAATTTTTCCGTTTATTTTTACAGTGCGGCAGGACAAACACTGCATCCCGAGCAAGCATGTGCTATTAAATTGTGCCTCATGTTGTTCATCTCTTCAAAAGCAACATAGATCTTTTATAACTTGGATATTTTCGAAGCTTTACAACTTTGAAATGATACAGCGCTCCAAAACAATATCAAAATGTCAGAGGTCTCAGTCAGCAACACAACAATAGACATAATTCCCTCTCACCCTAAGGTTCAGCTCTGAAATATCTCTCTCTTTTTGGCATTGCAGCCATTTTTATGAACCCGCTTTGATGACCTATTCCCATCCCGGCCCCAGAAAAAAAACAGCCCCCAAAAGTGCCGGGAAAGAACATGTACACAGTCTCCAAGACTAATGTCACCCAGCGCTCTCATTCTACACCAGAGGTGACACGCCGTGACATCATTTCCTCTTCCCAGTGAGGAGCCGCAGCATCCCGTTATTCTTCCACTTTCAGAGTAATTTGGACTGTAATCCTTCATAACTGCTTGTTAAATCAAGCGTAATATAGTCTGAATTGGTTAGCTTTAAAGCTGGACTTTCTGTGACATGTTTAAAGGACCTTTTTCTGGACATATCATACAGTAAACAATATATAAACCACAAACAATGCACAATTGCATTTTATTTGTGTGTGTGTTTATCCTTTACTTTGTATACCCTTATAAGCAATTTCCAATCAATCAAACTGAGAATACGAGGATGTGAGAAACTAAATCGGGTGCTCGAAATTAACTGGGATTTGAGAAAGCATGACTTATGCATTGACTCATCTTGTTTTGTGCGGCTCGAACAATGATGTCGGTGAGAATCTGACAACTTACTGGCATTTCACTTTGAATTACCAGCGGGAGGGAAATTGCTTTTATGCTGTGTTTCTGATGGGCCTGAGAGAACATTATCTAATGCTCAGGCAAACTTGACCAAATACTGAGAATTGTGATTATGGTCTTGCCCTGTATTATTATTATTATGCAAATTCACAATGTTTAGTAAATGCATTTATGTATGTGAAAATACTGATTTGTTTACTTGCGTCACAAACTGACTCCTGAAACAGTAACAAAATTAATATTAGGAAAGTAAATCTGGACTGGTAGAATTATTTGTACTAAACATATTTAATAAAGCAACTTAATTAACCATAAAATAATCATGTGGTGTCCCATATGGAAATGTAAAATATGACATATATTGCTCTGTATCAAGAGATATTGCCATATGTGTTACAGATCACTCGGGAGGCTGAGGAGTAACAGACAGAAGGGTTTATTAATAGACACAAGCAGAGGAGCAGGTAGTGTTGGGTAGAGTGATGAATGGATCCGTGAGAGCTGGGTGAAGACGTTAGAGGAGACGAGAGGGTTTCATTGACCTCCGGGTGACCAGTGCCAAGAGATGTGTGAGTGGAGTGAATGAGTGGAGTGCGCCGTGTCCTGGGAATATACTGATGTCCCGGTGGGCCACCCGGCGGGGTGTTTGTAGTAGGATCGGTAGGAGGAAGGGTCTCAGTGGACCAGGTAATAGGAGAGATGATGACCTTTTCTGGAAGAATGGTTTCTGGTTCTTCGAGATTCTCTTCGGGGGCGTGACACCAGGACAGGGCATCAGCCTTTACGTTTTTCACCCCTGGGCGATATGAGATGGTAAAGTGGAAGCGGGTGAAGAATAACGCCCAGCGGGCTTGTCTTGGATTTAATCTTTTTGCCACTCGAAGATACTCCAGGTTTTTATGATCTGTGACGAACAGAAAGGGGTGTTTGGCTCCCTCCAAACAATGCCTCCATTCTTCTAAGGCCAACTTGATGGCCAACAACTCCCGGTTGCCGATATCATAGTTGACCTCCGCCGGGTTGAGTTTCCGGGAGAAGAAGGCGCATGGGTGGAGGCGACTGGGATTCCCCTGCTGCTGAGAAAGGACCGCTCCCACTCCGGTGGTTGAGGCGTCGACTTCCACGACGAAGGGTCCGTCGGGGTCAGGATGAACCAGGAGTGGGGCAGTCGTAAAGGCCTCTTTGAGGGTGTGGAAGGCCTCTGTGGCGGCAGGAGTCCAGGGGAGAGATTTGGGTTTTGTTACGGAGGAGACTGGTGAGAGGGCTGGTAATGTTACTGAAGTTTTAGATAAACCGTTTATAGAAGTTGGCAAAGCCAAGGAACCGTTGTAACTCTTTGATGGTGGTAGGAGTGGGCCAATCTCTGACGGCATTTACCTTCCCCTCGTCCATCCGGATGCCACTGCTGCTGATGTTGTATCCAAGGAACTGCACTGAGGGCTGATGGAAAGAGCACTTTTCGGCCTTGAGATAGAGTTGAAAGGCCCTCAGGCGTTGCAGGACTTCCGCAATGTGGCGTTGATGTTCTGCCAGGCTCCGGGAGTATATGAGGATATCATCTATGTAGACGAGGACAAACTTGTGGAGGAACTCCCGGAGCACCTCATTGATGAAGTCCTGGAAGACGGAGGGGACGTTAACAAGTCCATACGGCATCACGCATATTCATAGTGGCCAGTAGGGGTTATGAAGGCTGTTTTCCACTCGTCCCCTTCTCGTATCCGGATGAGGTTATAGGCGCTGCGGAGGTCCAACTTGGTGAAAACAGTGGCACCACGGAGATTTTCCAAGGCAGCTGGGATGAGGGGAAGTGGGTACCTGAACTTGACAGTGATATTATTGAGAGCCCGATAATCAATGCATGGTCTTAAACCTCCGTCCTTTTTCTCCACAAAGAAGATACTCAAAGCAGCAGGGGAGGTAGACGGACAAATATAACCCAGGGCCAGCACCTCCTTGATGTATTTCTCCATGGCCTTCTCCTCCGGAATGGATAGGGGGTATATCCTTCCTTAAGGCACTGTTTCACCCAGCAGCAGATCGATGGCACAGTCCCATGGCCGGTGTGGAGGCAGCTTGGAAGCCCGTTTGGGGCAGAAGACGTCACTGAAGGGGGCGTAGCAGGTAGGGATGGTGATGGATTGGTTTTCCACTGGGCTCTCTATTAAAGTGGAACAAACTGGAAGAGGTTCAGGGGAAGATGTGGCCGGAAGTGGACAACCTGAGATGCAGCGCTTGAAACAGGCATCGCCCCACTTCAGGACTTCGCCCATCTTCCAGGAGATTACGGGATTGTGTTGCTCTAACCACGGGCACCCTAGAATCACGTCAGCGGTGGATTCCTCCAGAACCAGCAGATGGATTTCCTCATGATGAAGTAGTCCGGTTTGGAGGGATATGGGACCCACACTATGACGCACGCATCTTCTACTTTACGGTTTGCCGGTGATAGTGTGGACTTGGTAGGCTGACGGCGTTGCCATGGTAGTGAGGTGAACCACACACACGCACACTGGGGATCTTGATCTTCGGAGAATCGCTGGAGAGAGGTAAGTAGAGAAAGAGTTAGTCCTTTGAGTTAGCATACAGGTAAGACCTTGTCGCGAACTAGACCGGACGCTGATTGAGTGCGTGTGTGTGGTATTTATGGTGCCGAGGTGATTGGGTAATGATAAGGGGCAGGTGGAAGTGCTCAGTACTCAGGTGAGGGCATGCGTTGTGAATGAGTGGAGGTGGAACCTGGCACGTTTGTAACAATATGTTACCTATAAGGCTTACATATTATATTATATTATATTATATTATATTATATTATATTATATTATATTATATTATATTATATTATATTATATTATATTATATTATATTATATTATATTATATTATATTATATTATATTATATAAAAAAAGTATTACATAAATGGGTGTGTGTGTGTGTGTGTGTGTGTGTGTATATATATATATATATACACACACACAATTTCTAATAGGCATTATATGTTTTTACTTTAAAATTTATCTCATATATGTAAATATATACATATATTACATTAGCATATTATGCTTTTTTTGTATTTGATTTAATATCATTATATTATGTACAGCACATTGGTCAACAGATGTTGTTTTAAATAGTGCTTTATGAATAAAGTGTCACTGACAATTGGAAAGTGTGCAAACTGATGTTTTGCAAAAAAAAAAAAAAAAAAATCACAAACTCCCAAGACTGAATGAGCCTCTAGAAGGCAGAATTAAAACTGTGAAATATTTGGTCTTAATATAAAGCTGCATTGATTCTGAAGGCGGGAGCATATGAGAGCATCTGAAGAGTATTTCCACAATGGATGCTCTCGATCGACTCTATAAATGTGTCTTTTGTGAGTCACTGTAAAGTACATTTTTAAAAGTATGAGGAGATGGATTGTGCTTCAAACCTAACGGCTCTGGCTGGTATTTTACTGTCAGTCCAGATATCTCAAGCGAATGACCCTTTAAAACATTCTGTAGTGAAAGCACACAGTAATGTGGCATGAGCTCGTCCAGCTCTTCAGTAACGAATGGCTGGCCACAGACTGAAAAGGGATAAAGCTGAATTAATTCACATGCTCTTGACATTCATGCATAAATAAGGCATTTAGTGCTCTTTGCATATGCCCCATTTAGAGGAAATACGTTTTTTTATTGATATGGTGGTAAAACTGTTAAGAATCCATTATGCTTTTATTAATTGGGCTGATATTAATCAGCAGCAGCAGTGAATAAATAGATTAATCATATTTTGCAGCCATTCTCAGCTTGTGGGTGTCGATCCAGAAATGGGTTCTGATGGGTCACGGACAGCAGGAGAAAAGCAATGTGAAAGGCACATAATAACTTACCAGCTTTTAAAAGCTTTTAAGTTTTAAAGCTCACGTGTCCAGTTAAACTCTGAGTGCAAAGCTCTGAGTGCAAATTCATGCCAAATAGAAATCAAATCAGACACACAAAATAAATGATGGTGTGCAGTGAAAGGCTTTATTTTTTTAGTCTTTGCAGTTTTTGATATTTAAGCACATCAGATTTATATCAGTTAATGTCTTATTTATTTCAAGTAACTTTAAACATTGTTTTAGTTTTAGTTAACTATAATAACCCTGGATCTAAACTGAAAACTGCAAATAAAACAAGGATTATTTTTACTATTTTGGTTAATCTAATTCTTATTAATTCTAAGCCTTATTTGCATTTTCTTAGTAGCTCTTTGTGAAATTTACAAGCAACTTCTGAATAAGAAGTTTTTCAAAATAATTTTTTTTTTCTTTTGGAGAAGCTCTTCCTTAATCAAACCTAAACCGCAACATCAACATAATCTCACCTCTCTCTCAACTCAGTGATGCCTTTCCCCAAACTGTCTGTCACTCAGCACTTGCTAACGACGAAAGGCCTGTCAGTCATTCGTACGACAGTCCTTCTCCTCCATTAACAAAGACGTAAACAGTCTGAGCGAATGATGGGCGTCCTTGAGAGAAAAAAAAAGCTCCATCAATCTCTTCGTCTCTAAAGCGCTGACTTCAGGCCGGCGTTATGAAGTGAAACAGAAGTCAGGGAATCCTTCTCTGACACACGGTGGTAAAACCAGATTTAAATTGTAAATTTATTCTCCCCATAAACCTTGACTCAATGCCTTTTCAGAGCATCTTTCTGTGATAGATTGTGCTGAGAGAATATGCAGGGGTTAAATGCAGACCGGCACAACACAAGGATGCTACAAAATAAAAAGCCATTTTTCTTGCCCACAGGCCGACTTTAGTGCCGCTCTTGATATCTGCGTTAAAAGTGATTTGCAGCACCGTATGTGGCAAGGAATCAAAACTTAATTTAAGCTGATAAAGATGCTATTTCAGAGCCAGATAAAGTGCTGCATCATGGACACGAGGGTTTCGGGTCTCCGTCGATCTTCAGATTTACAGGCCTGTTTTTTCTGCATCATAAACGGCAAGTCTCCTTGCCAGGTGACACTGGGAAATGTTAATGGATTCATGTGTCAGGAAGGCCTTCTGCTTATTTACAGTCCATCTACATTACACCGTTTCTCCTGTAAGACAAAAAAATCCACTGGTTAAAATATTGATTTACCTGCTCATCACCACAGTGAGTCACTGCACAAAAACAGACAGAGCCCATTAACAGATGAAATATGCCTCACTATTACTGTAATCATAAGAAGTAATCTTGGTGTAGTTTACATAATTGGAGCATTTAAAAATTGCTAAATAACACCGCAACGAGAAAACCCGGGCAAAACGAGCCACAACGTTATACATTCTGGTATATTCCTTCATTATGTTTTACTCAGCTTCTCTCATTTTTACGAGGTTTAGGCTAAATGTGAATGGAACGGGGGAACATTTCAGAATCAGTCGTCCTTTAGGGGTTTGTATTTAAAAAAACACTCATTTCCGATACAAAAACCCACTTAAAGGAATAGCTCAACCAAACACAAAACATTTGCTTACATTCAGATCATCTGAGATTACGATGAGTGTGTTTCTTCATCAGATTTGTAGAAATGTAGCATTGCATCAGTGTCTCATCAATGGAAGACAAAAGATGAAACACATCCAGCATTAAGATGTTTTTAACTCAAATACATAGAGTCTATAATCCATAATAACACTTCCTCCAGTGAAAAAGTGCATCTGCTGTTGTCTCTCACATCAAAATCCAGCCACATATTTGTTTAGATCTGTTTAAACGCTGCTTGATCTGTGCAGATTTCTCTCCTGATTCAGACCAGAACACTTTTTCACTGGAGGAAGTGTTATTATGGATTATAGACTCTATGTGTTTGAGTTAAAATCATCTTAATGCTGGATGTGTTTCATCTTTTGTCTTCTCCAGATGTTCACTGATGAACTGGAGTGCTGTGGATTATTGTGATGTTTTTATCAGACTCTCATTCTGACGGCACCCATTCACTGCAGAGCATCCATTGATGAGACATTTCTACAAACCTGATGAAGAAACAAAATCTTCCGAATCTCGGATGGCCTGAGGGTGAATACATTTTCTGCCAATTCTAATTTTTTAGTGATATAAATTTCTGGACACTTCCTTTAACCCTGAAACACAACACAATGCATAATTCAAAAACCAGTGCGGAATATTACATATTAACATGGTCACTGTGCTTTATTTCACAGGCGTTTCTTTGAGAGTACTGTAAGTGTGTGAGAGCTCATGTGTGTCTCCTGTCAAATGACACAAACCTGGTGGTGAGTGATTCAGCAACGGATCAAAGCCGTAGCACAGTCGGAAAAACGCCAGTAAAAAGGTCAGTCCTGATGGAGCTCAGCTCCACACCTCACACACCAGCGAAAGCCTGTTTTCACTTAAGATTATTTTCATGGAGAAACAAACTACTGTTGTGGCCCAAACGCACCTCCACATACAGTATTAACTCACGACTAACAATCCAAACACATCTCAGTGTGGCATTACTACAGATCAATAAACTGAAAACTTAACTGAACTAATTCGGCATACTATAAAAACCATCAGTGCTATAGCAATCATTATATGTGCTATAAGCGAGTTTGAAAGGTGCTATATAATAAACTTTTTACCTTGTCTAAAAACTAAACTGCTAAAATAACACTGAATCAAAATTGGCCATATTTACTGTGCCCCTGGACAATTAGTGCACATTACAAACACATTCATATAGAGATGCTTTACACCATCCAATCAGTTCCTGATGGGTAAAATCAAGTGTATTTTAAAATACAGAACATTAGGGAAAGCAAAACAGGTTGCATTTTATTTTATCTTTAAAAATGTTTTCTTTGGCAACTGTGTTTTAATGAGTCGAGTTCAATAAAATGATGCAGTGCCATATGGGATCCTCAGCTGAATAGTTTGAAGCCTGAAAAGGCTTCATTTTCCTTCCTTTAGGTAAAACCTTAAGTAATACATTTATATTTTTCGTTGTTGAAATTGAATATTTTTTCACAATATAATCAATACTTATTCAACACCTCACTTTTTAAACTGGCAAAACAAAAGTTAATTTACTCTATGCTGTAAAATAAATTCAAATTGGCTGTACAAGGCATTTAAAAAAAAATGAGCTAGAAATATTACATTGAAATTATTTGTTAATTATTTTGATTAAAGTAACTATTTGATTTTTTTTTTAACATGACTTATCACATGATTTTTTATTTATTTACAGTGTTACATTATAGAGTGAAGAACTAATAGATCTTTACATAGATTTAATAGATTTTACAGTAAAATGCTGTCAGTTTGTGGACGCAACAAAAGGACAAACCATCTTATAATATACAGTAAAAATAATTTAAATGTTTTTTTTCTGATAATTTATGCACATTAGAGTTTTATGTTATCTTATGCTGTTAAATGAATTTCTATTGCACTATTTTAGTGTCGTGTGTTACCATTTGTTTTTGTATTTGTGTGCACCTATCTATTGACCCTTTATTTTTAACAGTAAAGTTCTGTCAATCACATTTGCAGATTTTTGCATTATTTTCACTGATTGTTTTATTATTTTTTTTAAAACACACACAAAAATAATAATTTATTTTAATTAACATTTTATTTTAATTACACTTTAGTTTAACATACAAAAATTGTAATATAAATAAATAAAAGTAAAATTAAATATACATATAAATTAAATATATAAAAACAAATGTCGAAATATTTAAAACTAATAAAGTGACAAAACACACAACAAAATGACTAAAACTTTATTATATAAAATCTCAATGATATTAAGATAACTGTGTTGTAAACCCATTCGTATCATATAAATTTGTTTAGAAGTTTTTTCTCTCTTTTTTTTTACTCTTTGTCTGTGGGAACTCATTTTAACCTTCATATTTATATTTTTCCTCAAATGTAGCATTTTCTGACTGAGCGAGTAGCTGTCATAACATTGGTGCTGTACACGTTTGCTAAGGTGTTTTTAACATGTTAGTTTGTGGCTGATTTGTGTTCATTTGACTGCACGACTGGAGGAATCATTTCTGCCAGTCACACAGACGAGTTTAGACGAGTGGCCAAGTAATGAGCAAACAGATCATTACCTTCAGCCAGTGTCTTTGTGCTTGTGTTTACCTCCGGCGACTAATGAGCCCATCCTGCATCTTCATAGAGCATCATATACTCCCACACGAGCCGCCACATGTCCATAATAACGATCAGCATGTGAGAATAATGTGCAGATATGGCAGAACGTTTCCAGGAGCAGCTGGAGAACACTAGAGACCCTCATCATCCTGCGCTCTGTGAACAAGCAGTATTAATCAATTTCAAAGAGTCTCTGTGACCTTTTTAAGAACTTGAAAGCTTTGTTTATTTCTTCATAACGGACGCCCACCTGCATGCATGCATTAATGCATGACCAAAAAATGGCTCTGAAGCCTTGTGCAACGCTCACTCCTCCTCAACGCTGTCCAAATAGCAAACAGACACCCACAAACACTGCTAGAGACACTTCTGCTCACCTGCCTCCAAACACAATGACCTGCTGCTTTCAGGGAGTGCAAGACATATACTTTAGAGATCCTGAAAAGAAAGAGAAATCTTACTGTTAGGAAAACGCCTCCAGAAAACAAAAACTCCAACGATGACTCTTTAACATCTCAAATGTTTCTCTCATTTTGCTGAAGTCTCCTGCATCTCAGATGTTTCTCCTCAGTAATCTCACATGTATCTCATTTAGAGCAGTGATTCTCAACCAGGTGGCAATTTAAAATAAGACAAAACAGACTTTAAAATAACCGTGATTCCATGTTTAATTATAAGTCACTTCATACAATACAAATTGCAAATGCAGCGAGTGTCACAAAATTCAAATTCAGTGTGTGTGTGTGTGTGTGTGTGTGTGTGTATCGAGAGATCTCAATATGAACTCAAAAATGTCTGACTAAATGCTCTACTCTTACTGTATGACAACTAGTGGCTTGTTTGCATATTTTTATTTCTCCTTAACAGTCGATCCTTAAAAGAACCATAACTCAAGATCTTCAGATTTAACATCTGAGCAATAACTTAGTAGAGATTTCTCCACCTGCTTCGTCCAGGTCTTCGTCCTTTAACCTGAAGCTGGCAGGTTGAAGCCCTGAGTAATTGCACTTTTCTTTCACATAATTTCTCCCCTCCTCAAACTGAAATGGTTTGACCTGCTGAAGTAAACAGGCATTAATCAAAGGCGGATGGGGAATTATCAGGAGGGGAGCCCACAGCGTTTGAAGGAGAGTGTGGACCGCAAAGATGGATGCATTCGAGGCTCTGGGCTTTAGTGTCCTCGGGGAGCTGGACTTCACCAGCTGACGGGGTCACTGTGTCCACCTTGCAAAAGTGTGTCAAGGACAGTAAGCAGGGAACTAGCTCTGAATTTGTCATGCTGACTTCAAAATGTAACGAGTGAAGATCACAGATGAGAACAAAACAACCAATCACCCGATAGAACCAGATGCTGATGAAAAGGCGATGTTTCCATCCAAATTTGTGAACATGTGGGGAAAATACGCATAAAATAATTTGCAAAAAACATGCAAATACAGAATTGTTTCCATCTTGTGTGTTCAAGAAAACAAAAGCACCATTCCTGGGAAATTGGTGCAAAATTTCAGTAATAAAAATGGAGCTCGCTGCAAGGCAGTGTAGCTCTTTGCACATGCAGATCAATGCAATAACAAACTCTGTTATCTTGCATTTGGATTCCTGATGTTTGGGTATGCAATCATAGGAGAAAGAGAGGGAAAGTAATTATACTAAATTGTTTCAATTGCAGACAGAGTCCTTTATCCAGTCTGATCCATTATCGATAGTCCAGGCTTTTGTCGGGCTTCCAGGAATTTATTCAGTAGGTGTGTTTTCATTGTAGTTTATGTGAATAATGAAATAAAAAATAAAAAAAAAACTCAATTGAGTGCATACATTATTATGCACATCTGGGCATTTTCGTCCAGTGTTTTTTATGCAGTATCCCAAAATTTGCGTAAAATTTGGTGATGTAAACATTTCTATTGAATTATGCTTCTTCTACAGTTTCTAAGAGAGAGAAAAAAACAGACACGAGTCAATATCGTTCTCAAAAATAGAAGTTCTTCATTGATTTACTGCATTGATGGTTTCCTGAAGAACATTTAACATTCATGGAGAATTTTCATTCCACAACAGGATTTCTAAAGTGGAAAAAGGTTCTTCAGATTTTTGAAAAGTGTTCTTCACACTAATAATAAAAAAGTTCTTTTGAGAACCGAGCACTAAAAGTTCTTTGTGGAGCCAAAACCACAAACTCTTCTTCTGAAGTCTTCCTAATAAAGGTTCTTCACCAGCATTGATGGTGAACATTCTTGAAGAACATTTAACATTTAAGGAAGCTTTCTATTGCAAAAAAGGTCCTTTATAGTGGAAACAGTTGTTAAAATAGTGTTTTAAGACTGTTAAAATGGTTTTTCCAAAAATAAAAATTGCTACAAAAAACCACTTCCATTTTTAAGCCTGGATGTTAAAGGTTCTTCATGGAACCATTGATTCTTATAACAAACCATTATATTTTAGAGCTGAGTTGTCATACCATATGAGTATAGAGCTATAAAATGAACATGCATTGTAGAAACATCTTCAGCAAACATCTTCATTTGAAACAACTGGTGATCATTCTGTCCTTTACAATCGCTGCTGACAGGACTGTGTGTAAAGCCCATCACAAATATTCTTTCTGACACATCTTACCCTGCCACGATGGAACGCAGACACTGCAGGATTATGGGTAAAAATCCATTACTCAGTCACATTAACCAACACAAGACTGCTGTCTGTGCATTCGCCTTGACACGAATATATGAACACTATTAGCGATAATCACATTGCATGACGCAGGTGTTTGTACAGTCGGAGATCTTCAGTGCCGTTACAAAAGGTCCTTCTGTCAGCCAGATGTCCGCTTGCGCAGGAACAAGGAGGTCACGCGTGTCCTTAACCTTAAGTGGAGCTCTAAAAGGTATTGATGGTTTAAAAGGCATTGAGAAGGTGATCAATATGGAGATTCATTGAGTGGGTCATTAGAGCGTCCCTGCAGTCATATTACAGCTCTTATCAGGAGAGCAGATGTATAATACTGCAGTAAATCCTCTGGTTGCGAGCGCAGGCCTTTGTTTAAGGTTGTCAGATTGCTCTGCGGGAGAGAAAAAGCCGTGCTGATTGCAATCAGCCGAAGATCTGAATGAAAGGTGATTGCGTAGCTATTTATTTCTGTGTGTAGTTTTTGGAAGCGTGTGCATGTCTGAAATGTTCGTTTTCCCGCTATGGACAGCGAATGCAATGGTGCTGACTTTCATCCATGACTGGGAATAATGATTACTGTCATATTTGGGATCTTTATGTCATGCACGCGTGAGGTTTCATTTGAGAAATAACATTCACGCATCAGCTGCATCAGCTGCATCAGTGCAACACGCTCCCAACAAAAGCCACATTTGGAGCGCTTTGGCATGACTGATGAGCCAATCATGTACAACTTGTTCATTTGTTAATTGTTAATTGTACATGCCTCATTCAAGACTATCTGTAGATGTGAGGACAGCACAGTCATGTGCCATCAAATCAAAAAAAGAAGAAATGAAATAATCAACATGAAATCAACTTTTTACATTTGAATTTATAATCAGAAACTCCTAATTTGGCGTCAAAAATTTGTGGCTTTTTAAAAATGTGTGTAAATCTCTTGTTATGCCATATTATCACCAAATATCGAATGCAGTATTTTAGTTATCATGTTTTCTTTTCATTAGCACAGGGTTTTGCTTTTATTTATGGTTCACTTTGGCTCATAAACTGAGGTGCATGAGCTGAGATCCATGAGGCCTACAATCAATCGCTTCCAAAAAGAAATAGAAAACCTGTGGAAATTGACAGAAAACAAGATGACTAAAATATACTGTAGCATAACCACAGATTTAGGCAATTTTTTTTGTAGGCCAGACATTTTTGATTGGGAAAAAATCCCAACAAGTGAAAGGATTCTGATTCTGTGGATGTTTAATATCGACACATTTACAGTATGTCTGTTTTCATTTCTTATCATAATCAATTCAATAGCTACTTTTCAATGTAATTTTATGCAAACTTTGGGATATTCATTTTATTGGGAAACATTATTTGTGGATAATTTTGGCAATCTTTGCCCAGATCAATGAAGCCTGTGATAAATCGGTTCCTAAAAGAAAGACAAAACCTATGCTAACTGAAAGAAAACAAGTTGACAAAAATAATATTAAAGGTAAGTTTTAGTACCATAACATTAACTAGCATTTTTGGGGGCAAAGAAAATCTTCTCCCGGTCGAAATGACCAGAACACAACATGAGGGGTTCTGATTTAAATGCTTTTGCTGAAATGCACATCAAAATAATGTCTACTAGTTCCTCAAAACCTAAATATTATTACTTTTTAATGGTTGAGTTTGAAAAAATGATGAGGGAAATCAGTCAACAATGCAAACTACGTAAATAAACACGATTTCCATTTGAGTTGTCGGAATAAAAAAATGAGTAGATGTGTCCAAACTTTTGACTGATTTCATCGATGATGCCATGAAGCAACTTTAACATCCATGGAAGCACTAAAGGTTCTTTACGGTGAGTTTTGGATGTTCAAGAAAAAAATGGTTCTTGACTGAAAGGTTCTTTTGGGAACACAGAATGGTTCTTCAATGGAATCACTCTGAACCTCCACTTTTGGAACCTTTATTTTTAAGAGTTTTGGACTGAAGCATAGTGAGTCCCAGACACTTTCTGTGCTGAGTGTGGATGAAAAACGGATTCAGACACACTGAAATGTGCCAAGTAGAGCATACAGATAATCAAATGATTCAAATTATACCTAAATACTCCATAAATGAACAGAGAAGGGACAGATGATGCATAAACCTTTGTAAACAGAGTTCAGATTCCTGATCACAAGCTGGAGAGACACCAGTGTTTTCCGTTTGCCTTTCATCTCGCTGCTTTGCTCTGGAACCTGATCCAGCTCTTTTAGTCCGGTGTGTGTTTCAATATTGTCAGGCCGTGACATTACAAGCAGAGGAATATTTGTAGATCTGAGGTTTGAGTAACCAAAGAGGGAAGCAAATCCCACCTTATGATTAATGAGCAGGATGTCAGGACATTCTCCTAGTGATGATTTATGGAGATTTCTGAAGAATGCCATCGCTCTGTCATCCAGAGATCTGTCTTCAAACACGGTGTTTGAAATGTGTACAGACAAATTATGCATGAGTACTGTTGTGTTTCAATGCACCACATCTATGATTATGTTAGTGAGGCTGTTAACCTTGATTTCCATTCCATCATTCTGAACACAAACGTCTTGAAATAATAAACCGATTGTGAAAAATGGCATTCTGGCACACGGCCTTATAGAGCAAGAATTTGCATTATACAGCCAACAATTAAAAGGAAATCATCCTTATAATCTTTTTTTTCTTGTTCTGTAAACACAAGATACATCTATGTGAGAAGAAAAATTGTAATCGTCAGCCTTATATATACATGCACTACCAGTCCAAAGTGTTTGTACAGTAAGATTTGTACTGTTTCTTTTTTTTTAAAGAAGTGTCTTCTGCTCACCAAGCCTGAATTAATATGTTCCCAAATACAGCAAAAGCAGGAATACTGTGAAATATTTTTATAACTTAAAATAACAGCTTCTCATTATTAAAAAAAAAAAAACTTTTGAATGGTATCGTGCATAATGTTACAAAAGCTTTTTATTTCAGATACATAAATAATAAAATAATAAAATGTTGATTTCTTAAGGATGGTGTCACACTGAAGACTGGAGGAATGATGCTGAAAATACAGCTGCACATCACAGAAATAAATTACAGTTTAAAATATATTCAAATAGAAAGCAGTTATTTTAAATAATAAAAATATTTCACAGTATTCCTGCTTTTGCTGTATTTTGGATCAAATAAATGCAGGCTTGGTGAGCAGAAGAGACTTCTTTAATAAACATTAAAAATCTTACTGTAGTAACTAGTGTGTGTATATATATATATATATATATATATATATATATATATATATGGATTATTTACTCCATGAATCAATACATAAAACAATAAAAGAACAAATGTTCTGAAATAATGAACTGTGAAACACAGCATCCAGATCTTACGGATGTTCAGGGTCCTGCAGGAGCGGCACAAAGAGGAAACCAGACACAACATGCTTTAAGCATCGCTCTCTTTCCCAGCGTTCCTGACCTGATCATGTGCCACTCCTGAAGTAAGGATGGGATTATTTTCAAGTAACCCTAAACCTCCGCCCATCAGCCTCATCCTTTCCACCACAGAATAAAAAGAAGTTTTATGCAAAACAATATAACAGTATATTTAAAATGTAAATATTTATTCATCATGGAAGTATTCATGTACTTCTTTATGCTATTTGCTATTTTTTGATTATGCTATTTCATGAGTATAGTTTATTTTACAGGGGGGAAAAATACAATTACAGTAATAATTATATAAAAAAAAAAAAAAAAAAAAAATATATATATATATATATATATATATATATATATATATATATATATATAAAGACAAATATATGTGGTCCTAAAAAAATTTATTTTCTTTCTCTCTCTGCTGGTCAAACATTTTGTTTTTGAAGTTTTTAAGATTTTATATATATATATATACACAGTAGAGACCAAAAGTTTGAAACATTACTATTTTTAATGTTTTTGAAAGAAGTTTCTTCTGCTCATCAAGCCTGCATTTATTTGATCAAAAATACAGAAAAAATAGCAATATTGTGAAATATTATTACAATTTAAAATAATAGTTTTCTATTTGAATATATTTAAAAAAAAAAATTTATTCCTGTGATGCAAAGCTGAATTTTCAGGATCATTCCTCCAGCTTCAGTGTCACATGTAACATCAGTCGATCACATGATCATTTAGAAATCATTCTAATATTCTGATTTATTATGAGTGTTGGAAACAGTTCTGCTGTCTCATATATTTGATCAATAAAAGGTTAAAAAGAACTGCATTTATTCAAAATAAATAATAAATAATAATAATATTTATTCTAATAATATATTTTCTTTACTATCACTTTTTATCAATTTAACACATCCTTGCTGAATAAAAGTAGTGATTTTATTTAAAAAAAAGAAAGAAAAAAAATGACTGACCCCAAATTACTGACCAGTAGTGTATATTGTTATTACAAAATATTTATATTTTAAAAACATAGCTTCTTTTTTTTTACTTTTTATTCATCAAAGTATCCTAAAAAAGTATCACATGTTCTGAACAAATATTAAGCAGCAGAACTGTTTCCAACTTTGATAATGAATCATCATATTAGAATGATTTCTAAAGGATCATGTGATAAAGATCCTAAAAATTCAGCTTTGCATCACAGAAATAAATGATCATTTAAAGTATAATACATTTAAAAACAATTATTTTAAATTGTAATAATATATCACAATATTACTGTTTTTTTCTGTATTTTTTTATCAAATAAATGCAGGCTTGATGAGCAGAAGAAACTTCCTTCAAAAACATTAAAAATAGTAATGTTGCCAAACTTTTGGTCTGTACTATATATATATATATATATATATATTCTGCTCACAGTAATATTCTGAAATATTATTTATTATAAATATTATTATTAAATAATTAATATAATTTAAAATTGAAATATTCAATATTAAACTGTTTTCTATTTTCATATATTAATATGTAAATTATTCCTGTAATGTCATTTTAAAATATATTCTAATAGAAAACAGTGATATAATATATTTTAAATTGTAATATTTTTAAATCACATATAGGCACAATATATATTTTAACATAAATAAAATACAAAATAATTTAGAAATATCAGAAGCATTTAAATAAAAATGTTTTTGAGGTCATGAGAAATTTTAATTAAGTGTGTTAATTTAAGTGTTAATTTAAACTTCAATTTTTAGAGTTGTGTAACTCAGCATGAATTAGATCTGGTACAGTGAATACTTCCATGATCTAGAAATCATAATCATATATTTTCTTTTTGTCAGAATTTGAGGTGAAATTGTTTAGTGTTTAATTTCCATGAAAATAATAAAAAAACTGAATGGCCTTAAAAATAGTCTTCATTTTATTTTGATGTCGAATATAATTCCTTGTTTCTTTCTCTTAATGTTAAAGAGTAATCTGACCCGGACGTGTCCTCGACAGGTTTGGTGCCAGCAGTATCTCATTAAGAGATGTTCGCTACAGGGCAACTAAATGCAAAGCAAGCAAGAAAAATGAAAATCAAAACTATTCTCCCCTTCAACCGTCTCGAGAGAGTCTCATA
Organism: Carassius carassius; assembly: GCF_963082965.1. NCBI lineage: Eukaryota > Metazoa > Chordata > Actinopteri > Cypriniformes > Cyprinidae > Carassius > Carassius carassius. The sequence continues at coordinate 22,994,534 of NC_081803.1, forward strand.
TCCTCCAGACATCAGTCAACGAGAGCAGCATATAAACCTGCAAAACCACACACAAACGTCTACGAATAACTGGAAGGATGAAGGATGAATGTCAGGCTTGAAAACAGCAGCTCATTTAAACAGTGTGTAAACAAGAGCAACAACAAGCAGGAAAAATCGCTCTGTCCCGGAAACCTATTTTCACTAAAGCAAAAGCCAAATGATTGAGATAAAGTACTGCAGTAAACACCCAATAAAATTCACCCGGAGTCCATCTAATGTAGATTACAGAAAGTGTATTCTTACCAACAAAAACAGAAGGGATCGATGTCTTCCGACAGGTTTCTGGGTTTTCTTCATATTGTCAATCAAATTGATAGTCCCACCCCAAACTCAAATGATTGGTTGATTCAGAAGTTGACATGTTGAGCATCAGTTGCTGCACTGAATAAACACATGAGCAAATATACACCCGATGCACATTCATTACTCATGATCTTGTAGATAAACACTTGTTTAGCAACCCTTCTACCCCAAACTCAACCCACCAGTAAAGAACAACCGCAAAGGTAATGACTAAACACATGAACATTAAATGCTCGTTAAACAATGGGCTGCATTAGTGATATTAATGCAAAAAATAATGGCTGTTTTCAAACAGGTTTCCAGATGCACATTCTTTTTATTAATCATTCTGTAGATGTAGAGTTTAAAAACGTTGTATTTTATGTAGAAAGGGTTCATCGCCGTCTTGGTACAACAAAAGGGATTTCAAGGCAATTGATGTCGTAATAACCACTTCGCAACTCATAAATACAGACTTCCCAGGAGGACGTGAATGCATCAAATGACCTGGAATCAATCTACCAATAAATACATAAAATTGTCACATCACAGACCAGAGTCAGAGGTTCATCTATCTGTACAAAACCAGAGTTTACAAAGCAATATATACAGTAGGACTATATATATATATGTGTGTGTGTGTGTGTGTGTGTGTGTGTGTGTACAGGGCTTGATCAGAAATGCAACTGGATTCAGTCTGGTAATGTATTTTGTTTGTTTTATTTACTTTTCCTGTGGTGAAATGCAAATGAAAATAAAGAAAATGTCTCAGATTTGTGCACAGTTCGACCATGTGGCAAAGTGTTTGAATGATTTTTCTATAACTGTAGTAGAAAGTGCTTCTTAAAGTCTGCAAAAGGAAAAGCTACTTGAGTGATTAAATGCGGGTGGAGGGGTGGAGAGTTGATTTTTTTTTTTTTTATGTTTATTTTAGCCATGCATCATTAAATGCAACCACTAACTTTTATGCACAACTCAGATGGAAACAATTGAAGTCATGTATGATGGTGGAAACAGCGCACAGACTCTTAACCCTGCTGTTCTCAGTCCATAATTATTACTGTTCAGATGGAAACAGAGAAACTAAAAGATTTTTCCCCAAGTGACCCAGTTTCAGGCAAAACACAGAAACCGTGTATCTGACAATACAAGTATTTCACTATATATTTGGACTCATTTCTAGCAAAGTGCAGTTAAAAATGAGCCTCCACTGCTGTAAAGGAGAGCAACTCAATCCTGTGATGTGGAACGACTCCTCGCTGTCCCACACCTCTCGGTGACGACGGGCAGAAGTCATCGTGTAGCTACAATGCAAATATTGTTCATCTAGGTTTCATTGACATTGTTGCCTCACTTAAAAGCCGACATTCGATCTCCTGCGAAGCAGAAGGGTTCAACCTCATCCAGAGGGGCGCGTCACTGCACTTCCAGAATTACAGAGAGCACGGCCCCGGGGTGAGTTAGATTGGGTTGCTTTACCCAGAGGTGTTAAATTCAAAACCGCATTTATTACAGTGAAAAACACTTTTCTTTCGACATCTGCTCACTTAACGTTAATTATGGCGCCCCTCCTTCGCACTGCTATTATGAGGCTTTAAATTTCCAATTCCAGCAGTCGACTAAGCAGACGTGAACAATAGATGTGTTTCTTTTGGAGACATAAGTGTGGTGAGGTTTATGGAATGATAGGAAGGTCAAAAACCATGAATTTTTACACAGCGATGATGCGTCATTATTCGCAAACGTGTAAATGGGTAAACAACGCACAAACAACATGTGAACAATGCTCTGACGATGTGCAAACAATATTTAAACAAAGTGTAAACAACCCAAAAACAACTTGCAAACACATAAACACGCAAAAGGCATGTTGACAATATGCAAACAACACAAACAATGCACAACAATGCAAAAACACTCAAACAACACATTGACAGCATGCAAACAACACATAAACAATACTTAAAGGTGCAATGTGTCATATTTACAACTATCTGTTTACAAAAATGTTTTCAGAGGTGTATAAAGACCTTACTTAATGAACCGTTATGTTTTATTACCTTAGATTGAGCAATTTTTATCTACATACACCGAAGGTCCCCTTACATGGATGAAACAATGCACAAACAACACATAAACAACACATAAACAATGCACAAACAACATGCAAACAATACTTCTACAACGCACAAACAACAGGTAAAAAATGCACATACAAAACAAACAACACGTAAACAACACAAACAACACGTAAACAATATGTAAAAACCATGTAAACAGCGCAAAAAAATGCACTGACATCACGTAAACAATTCAGAATAATGCATAAACAACACGTAAACAATACATAAAAAACACATAAACAACGCACAAACAACATGTAAACAATATGTAAAAAAAAAACTTAAACAACGCACAAACAACACGTAAACAATACATGAAAACACATAAACATCACACAAACAACACGTAAACAATATGTAAAAAACACATAACACACAAACAACATGTAAACATAATGTAAAAACACATAAACAACATGTAAACAAAATAAAAACAATGCACAAATAACACGTAAACAATACATAAAAACACATAAACAACCCACAAACAACATGTAAACAATATGTAAAAAACACATAACACACAAACAACATGTAAACATAATGTAAAAACACATAAACAACATGTAAACAAAATAAAAACAATGCACAAATAACACGTAAACAATACATGAAAACACATAAACATCACACAAACAACACGTAAACAATATGTAAAAAACACATAACACACAAACAACATGTAAACATAATGTAAAAACACATAAACAACATGTAAACAACATAAAAACAACGCACAAACAACATGTAAACAATACATAAAAACACATAAACAACCCACAAACAACATGTAAACAATATGTAAAAAGAAAACTTAAACAACGCACAAACAACACGTAAACAATACATGAAAACACATAAACATAACACAAACAACACGTAAACAATATGTAAAAAACACATAACACACAAACAACATGTAAACATAATGTAAAAACACATAAACAACATGTAAACAAAATAAAAACAATGCACAAATAACACGTAAACAATACATAAAAACACATAAACAACCCACAAACAACTTGTAAACAATATGTAAAAAACACATAACACACAAACAACATGTAAACATAATGTAAAAACACATAAACAACATGTAAACAACATAAAAACAACGCACAAACAACATGTAAACAATACATAAAAACACATAAACAACCCACAAACAACATGTAAACAATATGTAAAAAACACATAACACACAAACAACATGTAAACATAATGTAAAAACACATAAACAACATGTACACAACATAAAAACAAGGCACAAACAACATGTAAACTATATATCACTAAAACAACATGTAAAAAACATATAACATGAAAACAACACAAACAATGGGCAAACAACATGTAAACAATACATATCATGAAAACAACAAACAATACGTAAAAACACACAAACAACACGTAAACAACACAAACAATGGGCAAACAACACATAATGCACAAACAACATGTAAACAATACATATCATGAAAACAACACGTAAACAACACAAACAATTGGCAAACAACACATAATGCACAAACAACATGTAAATAATACATATCATGAAAACAACACATAAACAACACATAAACAACCCATAAACAAAGGACAAAACGCATAAAGAATACATAACATGAAAACAATACATAAACAACAAAAACAATGCACAAACAACACAAATAACGTTAACAACAGGTAAACTGTGAAAACAATGCTTTGACAAAGTGTACACAATGAATAGTTGATGTGTTGTTTACGTGTTAAAATAAAAGTAAAAAAATAATTAATTTTTTACCTTTCTGGCATTCCATAGAGGTGGGGAACTGTAAAAATTGATACTGTTTCAGTAGTCATTGAGAAAATTGTGAAAACAAAAAACAAAAAAACACTCTTTCTCTCTCTCTCTCTCTCTCTCTCTCTCTCTCTCTCTCTCTCTCGAAAAAAAAGATATTCACAAAACACTAAGAAAAGAGCGACACCATGCTTCGAGTCTGCTGGAGTTTGAAACACAGTGGCGCAATTTAGAAAGACTGCTCACATGCGTTTCATGGTCGATTATCAGCAGTCAGTGGCGTTTACTAAAGCACAGTGCATTTGTCATCCTGCAGCGTTTATCCTCGAACTACTGGTGTTGTTGAGGAGAGTAAAGTGCTGTTACTTTACCAAAAGATCAGACGCATCATTTTCACCTGCTGGAGCAGAAAACAGGTGAAAAACTCCCACAGACACACACACTGATAAATATAAAAAAATATATAAAAATCTTGTTACATTTTAGAACACTGATATTTCACTTGAGTCTAGATGAATATTATTTTTCTATTCTCTCACACTCCTCCTAATAGGAGTTTACATATTTTTTGGTTTAGTTTGCATGCATATAATTGAGCCTGTGTTAGTTTCTATCTTGCGTCCTCATGCAGCGCTGTAGTCTCAGGAGTTTCCAGATGGAGTCAGTGTAATCGACGTGGAGCAAACACTGATTTAGTGTCTCCAGGGAGGAGAGCTTGAGGCTGGAGGTTAAAGTCTGGTTTTAAACGGGTCTCTTTAAATGGAGTCTAACCCTCAGGTGAGATCTGTGGGGAACGACTGAAGCTCCAGAAGCCGCAGAAAGAGAAACATACACTAGTGTTCAAAAGATTAGAATCAGGAATTTTTAAGTAGTCTCTACTGCTCACCAAGGCTGCATTTATCTGATCAAAAATACAGTAAAACAGTCACATATTATATTTATATAAAACAGCAGTTTTCTGTGTGAATCTGTGTTAAAGTGTAATTTATTTCTGTGATGCACAGCTCAGCATCATTCATCCAGTCTTCAGTGTCATGATCTTCAGAAATCATTCTGATAGATTATAAATGTCTTAACTGTCACTTTTCATTCTGTTAATGCATACTTGATGAATAAAAGTATTGATTTCTTCCCCCAAAAAAAACAACTTTTGAACGGTGGTGTATATTTTTTACAAAAGATTTCTATTTCAAATAAAAGCTGTTCTTTTGAACTTTCTGTTCATCTGTGAATCCTGAAAAATAAAATGCATCACAGTTTCCACAGAAATATTGTGCAGCACAACTATTTTCAACATTGATAATAATCAGAAATGTTTCTTGAGCAGTAAATCATCATATTATTCTGATTTCTGAAGCACATGTGACATTTTATTTTTATTTATGATCAAATAAATGCAGTCTCGGTGAGTAGAAGAAACAAAACATTAGAAATGGTGAGCGGCAGTGTATGTCACGAGTGTAAACGAGCTGCACTAATCCAGAGATCTCATGAATCCTCTCGCAGGAGAACAGTAGCTGCGCTTCAACCGCCGAACACCGTAATTACGCAGCACTTCAAGCAGTGACGATTGTCAGTTCAATGGGATTTTTCTGATGATTCATTAGCTAAAGAACAAAACCGGCCTGAACCTGCACGTCCAGCTCGTTCTGTCAGCCGCTGTGACTTGCCCTGTAAGTCATTTGATGTAATTTTGTGGTAATCCTAGAAGGCTGAACAGAGCATTTTTCTCTTGTGGTTAAAGGTGTAATGGTCCCATCAGTCTGAAAGCACTTCATTTTCATTCCATCTCTGAACACCTGGAGTGTGCTTTTTGAGAAGGGCATCACTTGTGCGAACAATGGGGAGTGTGTCAACAACCTTTCAGAGACGCCATATTTCTATCTGTTTCAGAGCAACAGAGACATTCGGTGGCTTTCTGGAAGTTCTCGAGTTGAAGAATGATATTAAAGATGTTTAAAAAAACTTCACACCTGACAGCGTCACAGATACAAGAAGAAACACAATCATAGAAACCCATAGCATTATATATATTACATTTATTATATTAGTAAATGTTTGATAGAGTGTCATCCTATTGTACTTTTCTGAGCAATGAAGTACTCTAATTTTTAAATGATTTAAAAAAAAAAATGTTATACACACACACACACACACACACACATACACTTACACTTTTTTAAATATATACTATAGATAAAACATATATTAAACATTATATTTTATAAATGATATATTAATATACAAATGTAAGTAAAATACATATCTATATTATTTTTTAAAAATATATAATAAATATATAGTAAAATAAATGCTTTTTAAAAATACTTATTTAACAAAAAATATATGTTATATAATTATATATATATATAAAACACACACTTTTTAAAATATAAAAATAATTCAAAATAAATATAACAATACTAACAATACATGTTAAACATCTGTATGCATATGTTATAATAAAAAATAATAATAAAAACTATGCATATCACATCTTTCCATTGATGTGTGGTTTGTTAGGAGCACAATATTTGTCTGAGATACAACTATTTGAAAATGTTGAGAAAATCTTCTTTAAACATGTTCAAATGAAGTTCTTAGCCATGCATATAAAGTTTTGATATATTTATGGTAGGATATTTACTAAATATCTTCATGGAACATGATCTTTACTTAATATCCTAATGATTTTTAGCATAAAAGAAAAATCGATCATTTTGACCTATACATCCCCAGCGACTAATTTTGTGCTCCAGGGTCTCATATACTGTATATATAGTAAAATAAAATACATAATTTACAAAACATATATTTTAAAAGTATGTAAGAGCTATATAATATACATACAGTATACACAGCATTCACGATAAGATGAAGAACATGAATTATACGAGTAAATAGAGTCAGTGTTGATTTCATGTTGATTTTAAGAGCATTTCTCGACTGCTGTGTTCTGGGTTAGTGTTGTGTTACAGACAGCAGATGCATTTACTCTCACATAGAGGATGATGGGAAAACTATCGAGCCGCATTAACTGTGAGCTCATGACTGCATGTGAGCGAGGAGACAATATGATGATGTTTACTGTAATGCCTGCCACAGTTCATCCTCATATCATATCGTCAGAACAAAGCAAAATGATTAACGTTTCAGAAATAGCTCTTTGCCATGACAAGTTATAAATCTGCACAAATCCACCATACTGTATTATTCATTGTAACAGTTGAAACCTTCTGATTTCTAAGCTCTTCCATGCTATCGTAGTTGGTTTGAAGAATTAACTGTAATGTAAGCAATATTTCTGCGCTGTCAGTGTGATTGACGACTCGGACGAGCAGGTACAGGACTCAAGAAACAGCACTGAGATCCAGCAATTAGAAGTTATTGCATGCAAAGCAGAAGAGGCCGTGTTGCTCGTCACTGGAGCGAGACCCTGAAACACAAACGCTCCAGACTCCTAAAGTCAATTACACACCGAATGTAAATCCGCAAGGTTTCCCAGCATGCTCCAGTGAACCCAGCCATGTCTGCCTCTCCTCAGCATCAACAAACTCTTCTGTCTATTATGCATCTGCTTTCATTTGTTTTAGATGTGAAAGCTGCTGGAGAGAGAATTAATAAGTGTGACGGCCTTTGCTTAAAACACGCGCACGATTCACTGAGAATCTGGCAACGCTCGAATGAGCCAATGAGCATCACACAAAAACATTAAACTATATATATACACAGTAGAGACCAAAAGTTTGAAACATTACTATTTTTAATGTTTTTGAAAGAAGTTTCTTCTGTTCATCAAGCCTGCATTTATTTGACCAAAAATACAGAAAAAACAGTAATATTGTGAAATATTATTACAACTTAAAATAATAGTTTTCTATTTGAATATACTTAAAAAAAATAATTTATTCCTGTGATGCAAAGCTGAATTTTCAGCATCATTCCTCCAGCTTCAGTGTCACATGTAACATCAGTCGATCACATGATCCTTTAGAAATCATTCTAATATTCTGATTTATTATGAGTGTTGGAAACAGTTCTGCTGTCTCATATATTTGATCAATAAAAGGTTCAAAACAACTGCATTTATTAAAAATAAAAAACAAAATCTAATAATATATTTTCTAATAATATATTTTCTTTACTATCACTTTTTATCAATTTAACACATCCTTGCTGAATAAAAGTATTGATTTTATTTAAAAAAAAGAAAGAAAAAAAAAATTACTGACCCCAAATTACTGACCAGTAGTGTGTATTGTTATTACAAAATATTTATATTTTAAAAACATAGCTTCTTTTTTTTTTTTTCTTCTTTTTATTCATCAAAGTATCCTAAAAAAGTATCACATGTTCTGAAAAAATATTAAGCAGCAGAACTGTTTCCAACTTATAATAATAATATCTCTATATGTTTTTTGGTTTCTAATTAGTTTTTTAGTACCGTTTTAGTACCAAGTTAAATTAATTAAAAATTTAAATATGCTTTAAACGTTTTTTAAATCTATTTTTATTTATTTCAGTTCAAGTTTATTTTATTATTTTGTATATTATTTTCTATGTGTGTGTGTCTAAAATATTGTAAATTGTGTGTTTAAAAATATATACATAAATAATAAATATTTAATACTTCTATAACATGAATTTTACACATTTTTACACATTAACATATGCATGCGTGTGTGTGTGTGTGTGTGTGTGTGAAATGCATATTTCTTTATATAAATGTCATAAAATATATATGTTTTATACATGTCTTTTGACAGTTTTTCTTTTTTAATAACTGGTTCATCTAAAATTCACTTCTATAGCTACCTGCTTTTACCTCCATATTATGATTAATATGAGACCAGGATATTAAATAAAAAAGAATAATGTTCACTTATACAAATCATTCACAATAAGACAAGAAACATGAATTCTAAGAGTCTAAATATATAAATATAAGTCAATGGGGACTTCATAGGACTCTCCTCATCATCAACAATCTCATGTGTCTATTATGTTTCTGCTTTCGTTTAAATTTCTGGTGAAAGCTGCTGGAGAGAGAATGTATAAGTGTGACGGCCTTTGCTTAAAATCAACAACAACACGCGCACGATTCATTGAGAAACTGGCAACGCTCAAGTGAGACAATGAGCATCACACAAAAACAATAAGCTTTACGCTACACAGAGAAGCCAATAATACAGAATTACAGCTTACGAACACATTCATATTCACAGAAAGCGTTTAATGCAGAATGTGTGTCAAAATGAGCTACAGCTGTAATAACGGCTCGGTAATATGAAAAGAATAAACTTTCTGACGCACAATGTATATGAATGAATGCATGTACACGCACACACACACACACTTTAAATTCTAAAGACAGTAAAAAACACTGAATACACATTAATGTGATTAGCAGGGCAAAAGTCAGTGATGGTATAAATAAATAAATAAATAAATAAATAAATAAATAAATAAATAAATAAATAAAAATCTAACATAATAAATCAACTTAACAAACAAATGCTTAAATTAATAAATAAACAAATGCATGAATAAACAAATATCAAACATAATAAATAGACATAAATAAATAAATGAAGAAATTAATTAACAAATAAATAAATGCAAAAATAAACGAGTTAAATGCATAGGCGAATGAATGAATGTATAAAATTCAAATATAATAAAAAAAACAAATAAATAAATGCATAAATAATAAATGCATTTATAGATAAAATTTCAACATAATAAATAACCAAACAAAAAAATAAAATAATAAATGCAGCAACAAACAAACAAATAAACATAAATAAATACATGTATTTTAAAATAAATAAATTAATTAATAAATAAAAATAAACAAACAAAATGAATGGGAGTTTTGCACTTTATGAAGGAATGGTGTTTTTACTTATGCAAGATACACCATTATGATGCTAGAGTACTGTGGGCGGTTGCCAGGGTGTTGCTATGCAGTTGGATGCTCTGGATGGTTGCTAGGTGGTTTCTAGGATTGGTGGTTTAAACAACAGCAATCATGATACCACTAAAAAAAAAGTACAATGTGCTGCTGTCTGACTGTCTTTAGATGTGGAATCAGAAACCAAGATGAAATGGTTTCAGGCATTTAGGAAACACACACACACACACACACACATGTTCAGATCACATGTGAAATCACTCAGAGATACAGCACACGTAATCAGTCTGTGCTTCTGCTGCGTTTTGTTGAACCTGTTACCCAGCAGGCCTTTCCAGCTCTGTGTGTTTGAACACGGCTGTAACAAGCTCTTTTCATCATGGCCAGAGCTCTCGTTCTGTTCTCTGATCAATTAAAAACAGCTGCAAAAACCAGAGCTCACACTACCAACACACTGGAGACAAAAAAGACAACAAAAGCTCACAAGAACATTTCCAACTCACATTTCACATCTACATATTTTTTAAGTTAAATTCTGAATAAAAGTCTAAATTGTGAGATATAATGAGAACAAAACTTGTGAGATAAAAGTCACATTTACTTTATTTTTATTCAGTGGCAGAAACAAAATAACAGATTCAATCTTTATATCTCACATTTCTTTGTGTTTATATCTTGAAAATCTGATTTTTATTCTCAGAATTGCAAGTGAATTACAAAGTGAATTATGAAACATAAAATTTGTGGAATTGTGTGAGAAAAAAAATTCCCAATTAATTTTCTTATTTTTTATTCCATGTCAAAAACAGGCTCCCAGACATGATACATAAACATTTAAATCATTTGTCTTTTGTATTCAACAAGGCTCCATTCATTTATACAGTAAAAATTTTATTACAATCTAAAAGTTTATTATATTACTGTTTTCTATTTGGATATATTTAAAAATTATATTTTAGGAATTAATAATATATTAAAATATATGAAAATAGAATTTGTTTTTTTAGTAATATTTCAAAATATGACTATTTTTACTGTATTTTGATTAAAAAAAGATGCTTGGTGAGCAGAAGAGACTTCTTTTAAAAACATTCACACACACACACACACACACACACACACACACACACACACACAACTTAATTATTGCACATTTTTAGCCATATGTGCAGAAAGAGAAAATTAAGAAAATTAACAATTTTAGGATCATAACTATGTTAAATTATTAAATTATTCAATATTTAATACTTTAAAAATGCTTAAATCTCTTACATCAACACTACTATTTAAAACTTATATATAATTAAAATACTGTTTTATATTTATTATTATTATTTTGCATAAAAGTAATTTTAGTAACAACACAAGAAAATCTAAATGGTCCGAAAGGACTTCATTTTATCAAGCAATATGCGCATTCTTGTTTGTGTTTCTTATGATTTAGTGATGAGATATGAGTTTGATGATCTCAGATCATGATGTTTGTGAGTGTTTTTGGGGCAGTGAACAGCTGGACTGCCCCCTGGAGGACACTTCCACTGCTCTCCCACAAACACAGTCACACAGTATATAAGAAACAAACATGAGCTGTATTCATAGAAAAACCCATGCATATTCACAACAGATGCGTTTATGCTGCTCCCATTCAATTATGTGATCGTTAACATCAGCAAGATCTAAAATGTCCAGATCCATGAATAATGGATAGCAGACAGACAGCTGGTGCCCTTCAGAAGAAGTTTATAGAGATTCTGTTTCTCCAGCTCCCAATCGATAGACACAGTGTTTTTATTCCACAGAAAACAAAAATACGGCTGTTGAAGCCATCATGCATTGCTGATGTGTCTTTTATCTCTCTGTATATGGACGTGAACGAAGGGCAAATGTGTCACAAGATGTGCTCCGAACAAAAGATCATTACAAAACCGGCTCCTGCTCATCTATAATTCACCATTTAATTTAATCAGAAAGGCCGACCTCTGTGGAGGAAATAATGCCTCATATCTCACACCTTAACTGAGCTAATAAAGAGCATGCTGGGATACGAGAGCGCCGGCCTCAGCCATCAACAGGTTCAGACACAGACACCTTCAGACGCAGGTTACTGAGAAACACGATTTTAACAAGCCCCGCTGCTTCACAACGATGTGCTTCTGAATATTTATAGAGGCATTAAAGCCTTTACTGTGAATGCATCATAAATGAGCTACGACTTTAAAAATCTGAAATGTGAGGGAAAAGTCCGATTTGAAATATATAAACAGAGAAAAGAAAAAAAAGAGAGAAAAAAGTTACACTTGTGACACAACTCAGAATTGCAAGACAAACTCACAATTCATATTTAAATGTATGAAAATATAGAATTGTGACAGGATTGTGAAATATGAACTTGGAATTGCAAGAAAAAATGTCTTAATCTTACAATAAAATAAAGAATTGTGTCGAATTCAGAATTGATAGAATTGATAATTTGTGACAAACTGAGGGAAAACATTTGAAATGTGATATATATATATATATATATATATATATATAAACTCAAAATTGCAACACAATTCCGAAAAAAAAAGACAGAATTGTGGGATATAAACTAAGAATTTAGAAAAACTTCAGAATTGCGACATAAACTCAGAATTGTAAATTAAACTCGCAGTTCTGAAACTGACTTTTTACTAGCTTTGGACTTTTTCTGGTCTTCCATGGAAGACACTTCACCAACCAGATGCAGAGATAAAAATACCACAGTAATGCAGTACATTAGCAATGCAACATTCACCTCACAACAGTTGTACATAAAACATGATGCTGATCAAATTGCGGTTACTGTAAGTGTGCGCGTGGAGATTTCAGAGTTGGGGGATGTTCATTACACTAAATGCAAACATCTTTATAAAGAACACCTTTCTTTCCGAGGATCCTTTTCATCGTACGCCAGACACTTCTGTGTTGGGAAGTACGACAATATCCCTCCATTAAAGCACACGGACAGCATTTCATTAGATCACATCACACTAAAGAAGCAGAGCAGCCTCTTGAGAGAAACATCTCTCTATAGATTCAGCGGATATTATCTGGATTTACTGACGGAGATTATTGAAAAAGTGCATCTGCTGTTGTCTCTCACATCAGAATCCAGACACAGATTTGTTTAGAGCTGTTTAAACGCTGCTTGATATGTGCAGATTTCTCTCCTGATTCAGACCAGAACACTTTTTCACTGGAGGAAGTGTTATTATGGATTATGGACTCTATGTGTTTGAGTCAAAATCATCTTAATGCTGGATGTGTTTCATCTTTTGTCTTCTCCAGATGTTCACTGATGGACTGGAGTGCTGTGGATTATTGTGATGTTTTTATCAGACTCTCATTCTGACGGCACCCATTCACCGCAGAGCATCCATTGATGAGACGCTGATGCAATGCTACATTTCTACAAACCTGATGAAGAAACAAACTCATCCTGATCTGGGATGAGCACATTTCCATCAGATTTTTACATTTTTTGAGTGAAATATTCTAGCATCTAAGAGAGGCTGGTGCTTGAAAGGAAATTGTGTTTAAAAGAGGCCACATAATGATGTTTTACATTCTGCTCTGACATTTATGATTAGTTAAAGTTCCATTTTGGGAGGAAACAGGAGGCTTTTCAGCAGCAGAATTAGGAGCACTTCAAAAGTTTAACAAAACACACAGGATTTAGAGAGAGAGAGAGAGAGAGAGAGCAAACAGTTTGGAGAAAAAGAGACTTTGTCAGAAACGATGACTGGGATCTTTGATCTTCCTCTCTGAACCCCGTAGGGTGACTATTGATTGTGCAGTGGAGCTACGAAGGAAACGTATGGCATCGGCTCTAGGCTGTGGGAAGGAGCGCCATCACAGCCGACACTGAGCGACAGACAGAGTGGATCAGGACACACACACACACACACCGCCGCAGATGGAGGATCTGCAGAGCACGTTCTCTCTGAGAGATCTCCAGAACACCAGAGTCTGAGAAGAGCTTCTGGCAGTAATTAAGAGCGCCACCGTCACTAATGCTGCGCTAGAAACTCACACTCCGTCTGTGCAAATCAAAACCAAACTCTTACCCAACTTCTGAAAACTAGCTGCACGATGTGTGATGCTGTATCCCACAATGCAATGCTATCATGGCATGTCCTCTTTCTGTTTATCTTATGTTTCTTACAAGAACACGCAGAGGTCCACATTTCACAAAACAAAATAAAACAGTAAATGAAACAGAATGCAAACATTTCAAACAGTAGCGTGCATCATTGTTGTCGCATGACCTCATTAGTGGCTTTCAGTGATAAAGTCCAAAATAAATCTAGTTATTTAGAATTGTAATGTAATTTGTTAGTCTGATCAATTATGTACAGCCTTTAGTCAGACAGCGAGGATGAATCCCTGAGAATGTTTATATCAAGCGTCGTGAGCCAGCTGAACTCGAACTAAACCGGGTTGGATTTGTTTGGTTTTGTCTCAAAGACCATCCAGCATCATGAAGTGCAGACTCTTTCCTTTTCAGAAGCCAGAAAGTGCTTTATTGTCAAATATGTTTCCAGACATTTTCAGAGAGTTCTGGACATCTCACCATTTTGAACATGAGCGAGGAATGAGCCGGCACATTCAAATAATATGCAACCATTTAAATGTATAACTGTAATTGGGCATCTGATTAAAAAACGTATAAAGTGCTTTACTATTTTTTTCTGCCTTTCCTGTAAAACAGTAAATTAGAAAACTCATGGATAACAACAGTAGTTATATTTTAGCATAAGAATCACTTCTGCGACTAAAGCGCTTTCACATACTGGTAAAATAACCATTATAGAAACATGCATGAAACGTAAGCATTACAGAAACATTAAAAATTATTGTGCATATTTGTTACATTGGGTGGTGGTTCTCAAATACATTTATATAAAGCATGATATAGAAATTCTAGAACGATGACTGAATTCCACTAATGTGCCCAAATTCTGATCATATGAGGCTTTAGAGAGAGAAAGAAGAAAATGTGCATTTTGTGTGGCCTCATGCACACTCCAGAGTTTTATGAGTGATTATTTTTCATCACTATGAACAGAACGAGATCAAATAATGAAAAATTCATGTTTTATGTTGGTATGACTTTCATCAGTGGAACACTAGATATTTAGAAATGTGGTTTTTTTGGATCATATAATAAATGAATAATTGATGGTTCAACTGTAATGTGAGCATACTGTATATGAACTAATGAAGAATCCTGACTCTTGATAAACACAGACTGTCTCGAGCGCTCTAAGCATTATGTTCCTCGACAGTGGTGTAAAAACACAGACGTTTCTGTTTGTGTCCGAAGCTCCTGAGAGCGCTCAATCCTGAAGTGCGTCTCTCTGGTTGGGCTCCAGGGCTCGACTGATAAGACAACATCAGCAGAAAGACGACAAGAGCCGCATCTCGCTTCTGAATGTGGAGCAGATGGCTGGCATAATGACCAGCTTTAGAATAATGACGAAACGGAGGAGCTGAAGGACTGAACCGTGACGGCCTGTGTAACGCTCAAACACAAGAGGACAATTACAAGAGCTCTGCTTGTGTGTGTGTGTGTGTGTATTCTTACAGCACACACACACACACACACACAAACACATGCATGTGTATTAATGAAACATGTTTTAATAAATGAAGTCTGGAGAGCGATGAGCATTACTAATCACATCAATAGCGGTTGCGCAACTTGTGCATGAAGTTTCAGATGCAGTTTTATTTTTCAGCCAATCAACTGAGCTGTAAATATCATGTGACAAATGACTCCAGAATTGCAGGAAAATGACACCGTGACAATACTTAATAACTTATTATTTTCTATTAGAAATGCACATTTGACGGTAGTTTGAGTTTGGATGCTCATGTAAATGTATGTTCATCATTATCATAAACAGTAACAAATGTAAAAACTGTAACAACCTCATTTTTATATGGTGAGACGTAATTATTCAGACTGTTTAGGTATTCATATAGTCTGTGTAGCATTCTCTCTTATCTAAGGCTTTATCAGACATTAAACACATTGTCCTGTGTCCTTATCCATCAGATCAGAGCTGCTGCGTCTCATTCCTCGCTCCTATTAGACCTCGTGCCACATGTTCTCAATCTAAACCTCCAGTATGTATGATTTATCAACTCTCAAATGAGACCCGGTGGGAGTGAATCAATTAAGACAGAAGCAGACTGATGAAGTACAAGCTGAAAGAGGTATAAAGAAAATATAACGCGCTCTATAACCTGTAATCTATTAATAAATACATTTTACTGTGACAAAACGGTCAAACAACCACAACTAAAAAAATAAATAAATACATAAAATAAAACGTGGGAATATCAAAAATAAAAACTGTCATCATTTACTTTCCCAAGCATCCAATTTTTTTTTTATTTTAACTGTTCATGTTAACATGCTATACAAATCTACACTGTTTGTATTTTTATTTTGTTAAAATTATACTACAAAATAAAAAAACAGGCAATTTGCTATATATTGTTTTACAAAAAAAAACTGTATGAATGCAAATAAGAAGACTATAATACATTTTCAGCTTTACATAAAGAGCTGGGTGGTAATTTAATTATATTTTGCGATATTTTCTTTAAAAAAAATCATGCATTTGAGATTTGCTGTGTCTTAAAGGTATCCACATAAAGTTGGATAAAATCTCAATACAACTTTATATAAATAACTGTGTGATAATACAGGTGCATTTGCCACAAAAATGTAAAAAAAAAAAAAAAAAAAACAATTCGGCCAATTCAAATTTGCTGTATAGTAAATCATTTTAAGGTGAGTGTACTGTATGAGCGAATAATGCTGGTTACAATATATATCCAACTTTATATTATTGCAAATCTCTATGTCTATATGTTTACTTTAACTATAGTGCACTGCATCAAAAGTTGGATACAATACACATCAAACTTTTACAGAGCCCCGCATATGACATGCAAGAAAAAATAAATAAATTGTGCACACGATTTACTAATTTGTTCCCTCAATGTACTAAAACGTTCACACCATTACTATTGCGTTCCCCCAAATTAGGAAATCGTGTGCACAATTTATAAATCGAGTGAACGAAATTGTAAATCGTGCACACGATTTAGCCTAATATTTTTTCCTGCATGTCATGTGCGGGGCTCCGTAAACTTTATATAAACATTTGTGCAATAATTTAGTTATCACTATATATTCACATAAAGTGCTGTGTGATAATTTTACAACATAATTTATATAGAGTAGCATATATTGCTTTACGTAAATTGTATGTTTGCAAATAATATAATTATAATTATGTAGTATACATATCCAGCTTAATATAAAGAGCATGGGCAAAAATGTAGTTATATTTTGCAATTTCTGTGTGTGTAAAGTGTTGTTAACAGTCGCCCACCTGCAGTTATTCTAAGATGATCTATTAGCAGGTCTGTGGCAGAACTCAGTACAGGACAGGTATTAATCAGAGCTTTAAGAAAACCATTTTACTGTGGCATTTAGGATTCCAACCCCTGAATAATGAGGAATAATGTAGTGGTACAATAGTCCAGCGGGTTTCTGATGATCTCTGGCAGGAAGTAGCCAAGCACTCTGGAAGAGACAGTGATTAATGATGCAGCACAGTGTAACGGTGTAGAGAAGTTTTAACTGATGCTTGCAGTATTCACTAATGAACTGTGAGTTGGCAGATGAGGTTTTGGGGGAAATGGGTCGTGGGCATGTGTGATGAATACAGCGGAACAGATGGAGGTTTGTTATCGCCTCTTTTCTCGAGAACTGTATCCTTGGAAACTGTGTGGGCTGTGTCACATTCCAACACTGCGGCACACTAAACAGTGAGAAGAACAACACGCTTCACTAATGTGGCCTTAACAGCAGACACACCCAAACAACACAATGGACATTTCATACAGAAACACAGACCAGCAGGCTTTGGGGAATTTCACTAGTTTTTTTTATTTTTGTAAGTTTTGTTCACCAGTGTTTGGTGTAACGTTATATAATCAGATTACTTTTTGAAGTAACTAGTAAAGTAACACATTACTTTAAAATGTGCAACAAAATGTTGCTTTTCCAAATAAGTTATACAAGTTACTTTAGATTAAAAAATACTTTAGTTAAACCACATTTTTTGGATTTATTGCTCATATAAGAGTGTGAATGTTATTCATTTAATATTTTTGTTTTGTTAGCAAGCCAAGCCAAGGTGAGAAAAAGTAACTCAAAAGTAATCTAAAACATTACTTTCCATAAAAGGTAACTGAGTAACACAATTAGTTACTTTTTTAGCGAGTAAAGCAATATTGTAATGCATTACTTTTTCAATACAATACACCTTTATTGTCAACCATGGTTGAAATTTTCTTTTTAAAAATAACTTTCCGCAAAACTGTCTTGGAACTTGGAAAAAAACTAAACAAAATAAACATGCAGTCTACTTCAAACTTAATACGACTTTAAATTTCAAGCCTATTTTAATCTTAAATGCTTCATACTTCAAGGTTTTAAATCTAGTTTTATAAAAAAACTACACTAAATTTTAAACTTTTAAAACCACATAAAACCTTCAAACATCAAGATATACAGTTTACTTCAATCCTTTTAAACTATAATTAAAACTTAAAAGCTTCAATCTGCAAGCTATTAAAGTACGTAAAACTATAAAATCTACCTCAAACTGAAAACCTTTAAAACGTCAAGCATTTAAAACAACGTTAAAACATTAAAACCCAATGTTAAGCAACTTAATCTACTTCATTCTTAAAACCGTTTTTAAAAGTACTTAAAACGATCACATCTACTTAAATCCTTCAAACTGTTAAATCAATGTATAACTTAAAACCTTCAAAATGTCAAGCTTTTTAAACAATTTTAAACTTCAGCATCAAGCTCTTAAATCTACTTCAAACTAAAACCCTTTTAAAACTTTTCTCAAGCCAACAAAGTTTGTTTTGGCAAACGCTTTCCTAGTTTGTTTAGCATTTGTTTAATAGGTTTTAATTTCATTTGTATCTCAGGAAAATTCTGCATTTCATTTCATTTCGATTAAGTATTCGTTTTTCTATCTATCTATCTTTCTGTCTGCCTGTCTATCTATCTGTCTATCTATCTATCTATCTATCTATCTATCTATCTATCTATCTATCTATCTATCTATCTATGTCACGTTTGGGATCCAATGAGGCACGGAGATAGAACCAATTGCAGGTAAGTCATTTATTACAGGGTAATCCAAAGGGGTAAACAGTCCAGGCAGGGGTCAAAACCAAACATAATCCAAACATGAAAACAAGACAAGACAAGGCAAGGGCAAGACTGATTTGACGGACATGAATAATCATAAGACATTAAACCAGGACTCCGTCACACAGACTCAGACAGACCGGGTATAAATACACAGAAGGATATAGAGGGAACAGGAGACAGGTGGGGAACAATCAATTACTCAACAAGAGGAAGGTGACCAAATAAGGGAAACGGGAAGTGATAAGGTGACAGACACTGTGAGAAAGGAGGACACCTAGTGGAAACCCAGGGAACACAACCCAGACACTGTGACAGTACCCCCCCTCTACGGAGCGGCTCCCAGACGCTCCACGACAGACACAAAACAGAGACCAGGAGGGAGGCGGACAGGTGGAGGCTCAGGGGGAGGGACGGAGGGCCAGAAACGAAAAACATGGGGAACAGGCACCAGAATGTAAACACAAAACAGGGAGACCAGGAGGGAGGAGAGACTAACAGAGAGGAACAGGGACAGGGGTGAACACAAAAACAAAAAGGCAAAAAAAACAACATGAAGCCCCCCAGGGTGGAGCAGAAGACCACCACATCCTTGGGGTCGAGGCCAGAGTCCTCCAGGGCGGGGCAGAAGACCACCACAACCGTGAGGTCAGGGCGGAAGCCCCCCAGGGCGGAGCAGAAGACCACCACAACCGTGTGGTCAGGACGGAAGCCCCCCAGGGCGGAGCAGAAGACCACCACGTCCTTGTGGATGAAGCCAGAGTCCTCCAGGGCGGAGCGGAAGGCCACCACAACCGTGTGGTCAGGGCGGAAGGCCCCCAGGGCGGAGCGGAAGACCACCACAGCCATGTGGTCAGGACCAGAGCCCCCCAAGGCGGAGCAGACCTCCGTGCGGATGGACCAACGGGACGACAAAACTCTGGTAATCCCCTGGTGTCCTTACTGGACTCCAGAAGATTGGTGCTGGCCTGACACTTTTTTTCATGAAGATCAGAGGTGACTTGCCCTTGTTCATGAAGATCACCGGTGACTTGACTCAATCCTTGAAAATCACCAGAGACTTAACTCAGTCCTTGAAAATCACCAGTGACTTGACTCAGTCCTTGAAAATCACCAGTGACTTGACTTGACTCTGAAAGGTCAACGGTGTCCAGCCTAGTCTCTGGAAAGTCCATGGTGACTAGCCCTGACTCTGGAAGATCAGCGGTGACTAGCCCTGACTCTGGAAGATCAGCGGTGACTAGCCCTGACTCTGGAAGATCAGCGGTGACTAGCCCTGACTCTGGAAGATCAGCGGTGACTAGCCCTGACTCTGGAGGGTCACCGGTGACTAGCCCTGACTCTGGAGGGTCACCGGTGACTAGCCCTGACTCTGGAGGGTCACCGGTGACTAGCACTGACTCTGGAGGGTCATCGGTGACTAGCCCTGACTCTGGAGGGTAATCGGTGACTAACCCTGACTCTGGAGGGTCATCGGTGACTAGCCCTGACTCTGGAGGGTCATCGGTGACTAGCCCAGACTCTGGAGGGTCATCGGTGACTAGCCCTGACTCAGAAGAGTCCACTGGGACCTGACTCGACTCTGGAGAGTCAACTGGGACCTGACTGGACTCTGGAGAGTCCACTGGGACCTGACTCGACTCTGGAGAGTCCACTTGGACCTGACTCGACTCTGGAGAGTCCACTGGGACCTGACTCGACTATGGAGAGTCCACTGGGACCTGACTCGACTCTGGAGAGTCCACTGGGACCTGACTCGACTCTGGAGGGTCCACTGGGACCTGACTCGACTCTGGAGGGTCCACTGGGACCTGACTCGACTCTGGAGGGTCCACTGGGACCTGACTCGACTCTGGAGGGTCCACTGGCACCTGACTCGACTCTGGAGGGTCCACTGGCACCTGACTCGGCTCTTGAGAGTTCACTGGCACCTGACTCGGCTCTGGAGAGTTCACAGGCACCTGACTCGGCTCTGGAGAGTTCACTGGCACCTGACTCGGCTCTGGAGAGTTCACTGGCACCTGACTCGGCTCTGGAGAGTTCACTGGCACCTGACTCGGCTCTGGAGGGTCAACTGGAACCTGACTCAACTCCAGAGGGTCAGCTGTGACTCTCATCCTGTGCAGCGGCGCTGGGCAAGCAGCCATCTTGGGCCATGTTTGTGGACAGGCGGCCATCTTGTACTGTGGTGCTGGGCTGGCGGCCATTTTGGGTTGTGGCGCTGGACTGGCAGCCATCTTGTACTGTGGTGCTGGACCGGTGGCCAATTTGGGCTGTGGCGCTGAACCGGTGGCCAATTTGGGCATTGGCGCTGGGCTGGCGGCCATCTTGGGCTGTGGCGCTGGAACGGTGGCCAATTTGGGCATTGGCACTGGGTTAGCGGCCATCTTGTGCTGTGGCGCTTGGCTGTTAGCCATCCTGGGCAGTGGTTCTGGACTGGTGGGCCATCTTGGGTTGTGGCGCTTGGCTGGTTGCCATCCTGGGCAGTGGTGCTGGGCTGACGACCACCCCGCCGGAAGAGACAGAAGTGGCTGGGGCATCCCACCGAAGCCGATGCTGCAGGTAGCGCACGAATTCCCAGAATTCCAGTGTCTCTAACTGCGCCATCTCCTCATGAGACACTGGATCATCCAGCCCGCCATTGAAATAGTCCTTGAGGGCCACATCGTTGTAGCCCATGCCCTCGGCCAGGGACCAGAACACCTGAGCCAGGGCACCCACTTCATTGCCCTCTTGGTGGAGGGTGGTCAACCGAAGGTACTTGGTTCACCGCTCCGCCATCTTGGCTGGGGAACGGAAAAATGACATACCGCTGGTTCCTACTGTGACGGAGTCCTTCTGTCACGTTCGGGATCCAATGAGGCACGGAGATAGAACCAATTGCAGGTAAGTCATTTATTACAGGGTAATCCAAAGGGGTAAACAGTCCAGGCAGGGGTCAAAACCAAACATAATCCAAACATGAAAACAAGACAAGAAGACAAGGCAAGGGCAAGACTGATTTGACGGACATGAATAATCATAAGACATTAAACCAGGACTCCGTCACACAGACTCAGACAGACCGGGTATAAATACACAGAAGGATATAGAGGGAACAGGAGACAGGTGGGGAACAATCAATTACTCAACAGGAGGAAGGTGACCAAATAAGGGAAACAGGAAGTGATAAGGTGACAGACACCGTGAGAAAGGAGGACACCTAGTGGAAACCCAGGGAACACAACCCAGACACTGTGACAATCTATCTATCTATCTGTCTGTCTGTCTGTCTGTCTGTCTGTCTGTCTATCTATCTATCTATCTATCTATCTATCTATCTATCTATCTATCTATCTTTCTTTCTGTGTCTGTCTATCTATCTATCTATCTATCTATCTATCTATCTATCTATCTATCTATCTATCTATCTATCTATCTGTCTGTCTGTCTGTCTGTCTGTCTGTCTGTCTGTCTATCTATCTTTCTTTCTTTCTTTCTGTGTCTGTCTGTCTATCTATCTATCTATCTATCTATCTATCTATCTATCTATCTATCTATCTATCTATCTATCTATCTATCTACCTATCTATCTATCTATCTGTCTATCTATCTATCTATCTATCTATCTATCTATCTATCTATCTATCTATCTATCTATCTATCTATCTATCTTTCTGTGTCTATCTATCTATCTATCTATCTATCTATCTATCTATCTATCTATCTATCTATCTATCTATCTATCTTTTTGCATGTCTGTCTGTCTGTCGATCTATCTATCTATCTATCTATCTATCTATCTATCTATCTATCTATCTATCTATCTATCTATCTATCTTTCTGTCTGTCTGTCTGTCTGTCTGTCTGTCTGTCTGTCTATCTTTCTGTCTGTCTGTCTGTCTGTCTGTCTATCTATCTATCTATCTATCTATCTATCTATCTATCTATCTATCTATCTATCTATCTATCTTTCTGTGTCTGTCTGTCTGTCTGTCTGTCCATCTATCTATCTATCTATCTATCTATCTATCTATCTATCTATCTATCTATCTATCTATCTATCTATCTATCTATCTATCTATCTATCTATCTATCTATCTATCTATCTTTCTGTCTGTCTATCTATCTATCTATCTATCTATCTATCTATCTATCTATCTGTCTGTCTGTCTGTCTGTCTGTCTGTCTATCTTTCTGTGTCTGTCTGTCTGTCTGTCTGTCTGTCTGTCTGTCTGTATATCTATCTATCTATCTATCTATCTATCTATCTATCTATCTATCTATCTATCTATCTATCTATCTATCTATCTATCTATCTATCTATCTGTCTGTCTGTCTGTCTGTCTGTCTGTCTGTCTATCTTTCTTTCTTTCTGTCTGTCTGTCTGTCTGTCTGTCTGTCTGTCTATCTATCTATCTATCTATCTATCTATCTATCTATCTATCTGTGTCTGTCCGTCTATCTATCTGTCTATCTGTCTGTCTGTCTGTCTGTCTGTCTGTCTGTCTATCTATCTATCTATCTATCTATCTATCTATCTATCTATCTATCTATCTATCTATCTATCTATCTATCTATCTATCTATCTATCTATTTATCTATCTATCTTTCTGTCTTTCTGTGTCTGTCTGTTTTGGTTTCCGTTAGGGATGTCCCGATCAGGTTTTTTTGTCCTTGAGTCCTGTCTGTCTGTCTGTCTGTCTGTCTGTCTGTCTGTCTGTCTATCTATCTATCTATCTATCTATCTATCTATCTATCTATCTATCTTTCTATCTTTCTGTCTTTCTGTCTTTTTGTGTCTGTCTGTTTTGGTTTCCGATAGGGATGTCCCGATCAGGTTTTTTTGTCCTCGAGTCCGAGTCATTTGATTTTGAGTATCTGCCAATACCGAGTCCCGATCCGATACTTCTATAATACATAAAAAAAGAATAAAGAAGAGCGGAAAAACAGATCCAGGATCTTCAATAAATTACATTTTGAAATATATTCAAATATAAAACAGCTATTTTAAATAGGCTAGTAAAAATATTTCAAAATCTTACTGTTTTGCTGTACTTTAGGGGAGTCGTGGCCTAATGGTTAGAGAGTCGGACTCCCAATCGAAAGGTTGTGAGTTCGAGTCCCGGGCCGGCAGGAATTGTGGGTGGGGGGAGTGCATGTACAGTTCTCTCTCCACCTTCAATACCACGACTTAGGTGCCCTTGAGCAAGGCATCGAAACCCCAACTGCTCCCCGGGCGCCGCAGCATAAATGGCTGCCCACTGCTCCGGGTGTGTGCTCACAGTGTGTGTGTGTGTGTTCACTGCTCTGTGTGTGTGCATTTCGGATGGGTTAAATGCAGAGCACAAATTCTGAGTATGGGTCACCATACTTGGCTGAATGTCACTTCACTTCACTTCACTCACTTTTTTTTTTTTTTTTTACTTTGGATCAAATAAATGCAGGCTTGGTGAATAGAAGGGACTTCTATACAAAAAAAAAAACCAAAAAAAAAAAAAAACCACCTTAACAAGCTTACTGTTCAAAACCTTCTGACTGTTAGTATAGGGTACTTTATTTTTTCGCTAATTTCTAGCTTTTAATTGGCTTAGAAATCTATAAATGCTGGACAATAACAAATAATAATGATTTGCTTATATACTACAAACACTGTTTATCACATAATAATGCAGAATAGTTTCTATACTGTAATAAGTACTATGTCAATCAGCACTGCATTGTTCATACTTTATTTATCACCTGCTGGAGATGACTTGAAGAACAATTTATTGTAGTGATCGTATATTAATGTCTTCGTGTTTGCATAAGTTTCTGTTTTCCTGTGCGCACCACAGCATAGCTGGACGCTTTTGTCCATATTAGGAATATCCTGATATCAGCGCGAGAGCGTGCTCCGGCTTCGAGTATGAATGAGACACACACTGCATGAGAGTTTAGCGCTCTGTGATGTTCATCTCGCTGTATCCTGGGTCCGAATGAAATATCAGGTCATGCGCAAATTATCATGTCTCTTTGAGTTTGAATCTATATTTATTCACACCAGCTCTTGAAAACAAAGTGATGTTATTAGTGAGACTTAGAAGGACTGTATATTGAGTTCTATCGCTGAGACTTATTTTGTGTGGTGATCACTCTCGGGTGCCGGTCAGGACACAGGAACCAGACCAATTGCTGAATTTAGGTTATTTAATGAACAGTTGAGTAGGCATGGGCAAACAATCTAGCAGTTGGCTTTATAATATATCCGTCTATGTGTATGTGTGGTTCTGGAATTAAAGAAATAACAAAAATAAATAACATATAAATGTAGTATCCATATACATCCATCCAATAACTAAACAGTAACTAAACTGTAATGTGTGTATTACAAGCATCGTCACAGAAATAATGATTGCCATTAAACACAGTCACATGTACAGAAACGTGACTAAATAAAAAGTGTGTCACCGATTATAAAACTATTACTGGTGAAACTTAAAAGCCAAAGATTTGAAACTCAAAGTATCTAGCTGTACAATACACAGTATAGCAGAAATATCTTATTAAATATCTATCCAAACATAATATACACTGTGTTTGTAATAGTTAACAAGGAAATATTAAATGAATCTAGCAGTGCGTCATCTAGACACTGGCCATAATCACAATATAGCACCCAAACACGATAGTCTAAATGATTAGAAGTGAGAATAGAAGCTTACTTTATGTCATTAACGCACACAATATAACTATATTACGTTCATGAATGGCATGAATACTCGCATCTGCACAGCCCCACGTACTGCATTCACTTTCTTTCTTGCGCAGTTCTACCCATAACTGAGCGCTGCTCACTGATTATTGCATGCCCTCTGGTGGTGTTTAAGCGCATCTGTCGGCGCTGGAGTTGCGCATAAATGATTGTTCAGTTATCTGCGTGGCCTTTCTTACAGCCGCCCCCAAATGTGTGGAGCACATTTGTTCCTAAATAAGTACTTAGTTCAGCACCTGTGAACAGTTCTTATCTTCATTTTGAACCTCTGATAGAACAATCAGTCTGGCTACCGGTCTAGTGTAGGTTCTGTCCTTGATCTTTACGTCCACTGTCCTTACATGTCCATCAGCACTGGGGTAAAGTTTGGTGACACGTCCTATAGGCCAGTGTGCTCTCGGCAATTGAGGGTCCATCATCAGTACTACAGATCCTAGGGTCATATCTGTAGATGTGGAATACCATTTCTGGCGGGACTGTAGACTTGGGAGATAGTTCTTAATGAAACTAGACCAGAACTGATCAGCCAGAATTTGGGAATGTCTCCATCGGCGTCTGCTCAGGAGTTCGGATTTGGGGTACACTACTTGGGGCAGAGATCCGTCCAGCCGCCCCATCCGAAGAAAATTTGGAGTCACCGGGTCAAGGTCCTTAGGGTTGGAGGATACATATCCCAATGGTTTAGCATTCAACATGCCTTCTACTTCCAGGAGAACAGTATGGAGTACTTCCTCCGTGACAGCTTGACTTCCTACTACTCTGTAAAGTGCTGTTTTCACAGAGCGAATTTCCCTTTCCCACGTTCCACCGAAGTGGGGTGCACCAGGTGGGTTGAAATGAAAATGTATTTTATGTTGGAGTTGGAGTTCTGGGGACAGTTCTGTAAGAGCCTCTCGTATCTCTCTTTCTCCTCCTCGGAAATTTGTTCCCTGGTCGGAGAACAACTCAGCTGGTGTCCCTCTTCTGGCGATGAACCTCCTCAAAGCCATTAAGAAGGAGTCGGCATTCATACTGGTGAGGATCTCTAAATGTACACATCTGGTCGTGAGGCATTTAAATAAGATTCCCCACCTCTTTTCTGTGCGCCTGCCCAACTTGACTACAAAGGGCCCGAAACAGTCCATCCCCGTCGAGTAAAATGCTGGCTTATAAAGGCGTAGGCGTGCTATAGGTAAGTCTGCCATCTTTGGAATTTGAGGGCTTGATTTCCATCGTCTACAATCTGTGCAGGTATGCTGATATCGTCGAATTGCTTCTCGACCTCATAAGATCCAAAACTTGCGGCGAATCTCTGCAAACACTCTCTCAGGGCCGGGGTGGTTGAGTCGAGAATCGTAGTCTTGGATCAAAAGCTTAGTGGTGGGATGGTGCTGATCCAAATAATGGGATGCACAGCAGCTGGATCGTCTCAATCTGCCACCAACTTTAATGAGTTCTTCTGTCTTGTCCAGCTCTGGAGACCGCATAAGTAGATGGCTATTTTGTTGAACTGTTTTCCCATTGTGCAGTAGGCTGAACTCCTCTCTGAAACTATCCTGTTGTGCACTTCTTAGGATAAGAATCTCAGCTGTACTGTAGTCATCAGCGCTAAGAGCTCTACTGTTACTTGCCGCCCCTTGAAGCTTCTGTACGGTCGCCTCTAAAAGTTCCCTCCATGTTGTGTACTGATGCACATCTGGTAAGTAAGGCTCCTTGTCAGGTATGGTCGTAGTGACTCCACAGAAGATAGACTTGCGAAGTTCTGTGTGACACTCGTCTATTACTGTTGTTGGTGAGGTCGGCCATTTGTCTGGGCTTTGAAGAAGAAAGGGTGGCCCATGGCTCCATCGGTTAGGCTCAGCTAGTTCTTCTAGCTTCTTACCTCTGGTGAGGTCATCAGCAGGGTTTTTCACTGAGTCCACATATCGCCATGAAAGTCGATCAGTGAGCTCCTGAATCTCTGCCACTCGAGTGCCAACGAAAACCTTAAATCGACATGACTCAGAGTGTAACCAGGACAAGACCGTGGTTGAGTCGGTCCAGAGGGTAGTTCGATTGATTGGCAGGGTAAGCTCTCGTTCTAACAATCGACTGAGTTGGGCCCCTGTGAGGGCAGCACAGAGTTCCAGTCTGGGAATTGAGTGCAGTCGATTCGGTGCAATTCTTGAACGGGGTACAATGAAGGACAGAGAAGGCTGACCCTGACTACACGTCGTACCAAAAGGTAAAACCTGCCACTCAAACACAGATGGAATTTGGTCTCTTTCCATGTCTCTCCAGACAAATCTCAGAAGGGGCCGATCTTCAGGGAGCAGGGGGACCTGGTGAAACATGGCTTTCACATCACCACTTATGGCTACACTATGCTCTCGAAACCGTAACAGTACTCCTAGGAGTGAGGGTCCTAAAGTGGGTCCAGGTAACAGCCACTGATTTAGGTTCTGACCTCGGTACTGGTAAGAGCAGTTGAACACTATGCGATTCTTATTGTTGTGGGTCACCATGTGGTGTGGAATATACCATGATTCAACTGATTGTGTTATCTCATGGTAGTTCAGCTTCCTAACTACTCCGGTCTGAGTCAGTTTCTGAATTTCAGCGTTGTATGCCTTAGCTCGTTCTGGGTCTTTAGCGAGGCACCGTTCGGTGTTCCGGAGGCTGGGCATTACCATTTCCTTTGTGGCTTGGAAAGGAGGCATATCTTTGTGCCTAAGCAATGTGGTGACATAACGTAAGACTCCATCCACTTTAACCCGATTGGTCTTTGATTCAAGCATGTTAATGGCCTCTTGATCTTGTCGTGACCTGGTAACCTCTTTCTCGTTCTTAATTGGAAGTACGTCCGCTTGCCACAGTTTCTTTACGTTCCTGAAAAGCTCTGCCATTAGGGGATTTGTTGAGGTCAATAAACACTGCTGTGGCTGAATGGACTGCTCAACAAGTCGGGTGGGACCCTGTAATGTCCACCCTAATCTTGTCTTCAGGGCTGCCGGTCCCCCTAGGGGACCTAACCTTACTGGCTTAACAGGAGTAATCAAGTGAGGGTGATCAGCTCCAATTAGCAGCAAGGGCTGTGCCTGTTCGAATGCCTGTATTGGGAGGCCCACAAGGTGCTTGTAATTTTTCTGTAATTTGTTCATGGGGTAAGAGTGAAGTGCCAGACCAAGGTGGTCTGCAGTGAAGGCATCAGAGATGAGAAAGCTGTGCTGAGGCTTATCGGCTGGGGAAACACGGAATGACACCTTGGACCCATGAAGAACTTGAATATCTTGACGTATAGTCCGCAAGGCCAGGTGTTCTGGCTCTCCTTGGAGGCCCAAGTGGCGTGTTGCTGCTTGTAAGAGCATAGTCCTCTCCGAGCCATCGTCCAGGATAGCATAGGTGTTCAGAGTGCGCTTACCATGGTGGAGTAGTACTCTAATAACCTTTAATAGCACACGACTTCCATCTACTGGTTTATCTACATATAGCACTTCAGAAGATGTATTCACTAGACAGCTCTCCTCTTTAGTCGACTTGACCACACTCTTAGGTGTTCTGGAATTAACTTCATGCAGCACTGGTAGGTGTTTACCTTGACAAATGCTACAAGGTTTCCGCAGATTGCACTGGGCTGCCTGGTGAGTTCTAGCACATCGCCAGCACCTTCGATTGGTACGGATCCATTCTGATAATTGGTCGGTGGTCAGTTTTACAACCTCGGTACATTGACTTAAGAAGTGCTCTGTATTATTACAGAATGGACAGTAGGGTGCAGTTCTGTTCCTAGTAGATGGATTCAGCTGTGCGGGTGAAACTTCTCTCTCCATCGCCTCTCTAGATCCATGTAGCACAGTAGTGGTCCACCTCTTCTGCCGAGGCTCCTGTCTAGGCCATTGTTTCTCCTTAGTGATCTTCACTGTTGATGAACCGTCATATTCTTGGTACCACGACTCATATTGCAACCAATCAGAGAGATCAGTGAGAGTGTAGGTTGTTCCGGGATAATGAAACTTGCTGCGCCTGAACTCAGCTCTCATCTCTGTCGGTAACTTGCTCAGCAAGCGTGCTACGTGAGATCCACACTGTAGCTCTATCTCTCCTGGGGAACCAAGGGAATCTAAGCATGCCCACAAGTGCTTGGACCTGTAAGGCGAACTTCTCGAAGGCAGCTTGATCACCGCGCCGAATATCAGGCGAGTCCATAACACTGGCTATTTTATTCAGAGCCATCTGATGAGGTTGGCCAACGTTTGATTAAGAGCTGCCATGGTATCAGTGTACGGTCTGGGGGAATTCAGATATGAATCTGCTATCAGCCTTGCCTCTTCCAACTTCAAGTGATCCACCAGAATTTGGTATTTAAAAAGCTCTGTCCCATCGGGGGGTAGTAGATTATCTAAAGCTATTTTCATCCTAGCAAACTCACTGGGGTCTCTGTGACTGAAGTAGGGAATCGACGGCATCGGACCTCGGTATATCGGCTCAGAATGTAGAGGAATCTGATGTTGAGGATCGATTACAGTTCTCTTGTGGGCCCTCATTGGCAGGTATGGCTCTGAGATCGCTGCAGGCTCACCTTGAACGTAACTTTTGTACTGTTCTGAGTTATATGCTGGACTGGCTCGAATAGGTGGCTGAGGATGGAAGCCTTGTTGTTGACTCAAATGACCTTGAAACATCCTGCTTGTCTTTGCTGTCAGCGGACCATGTTTAACGATATGAGGGCTTGGTGTCTGTGCAACAAGAGGCTTACTCTTACTA